>NW_021318560.1:35933-39304 GCF_001605985.2 Dendrobium catenatum | reverse complement strand
ACAAATATTTAAAAATAAAAATAAGACATAAGAAATCAATTCAATATTGATTAAAATAAAAAGAAAACAAACTGAAAACATACAAAAAATAAAATAATAGAAGTGAAACAAAAATAAATAAAAAGGAACTATAACAACAGATAAAAAATTAGGAATCAGTAACAATCACACCCAATTTGGTCCATAAAGTACTGAAAGTGTCGAAAGCCCGTGGTTTAGTAAAGATATCAGCCAGTTGATTCTCAGTTGCCACATGGAGTAACTCAATGTCTCCCTTGGTCACATAGTCTTTAATAAAGTAATGTCTTTTGTCAACATGCTTAATCTTTGAATGTTGGATACGATTTTTAGAAATGCAGATGGCACCAGTGTTGTCACAAAGAATTAAAATTGTGCCTACATGAAATCCTAAATCCAGAACTTGCTGCTTTAACCAAAGGACTTGGGCCACACAACTTCCTAAGGCAATGTACTCAGCATCAACAGTGAAAAGTGCAACAGAGTTTTGCTTCTTACTAGACCAGGATACTAAAGACTGTCCTATGAATTGGCAAGTCCCATCCTATAAAATCAGAATAAAAAAATCCAATAATCTTAAAAGAAGTGTTGTGCCTATGATACCAGATTCCTAAGTTTTGGGTTCCTAAGAGGTATCTAAAAATTTTCTTAACTACAGTCAGGTGGAATTCTTTAGAATCAGCTTGAAATCTAGCACAAAGACAAACACTAAATATTATATCTCATCGGCTAGCAGACAGGTAAAGTAAAGATCCAATCATCCCTCTGTACTTTTTTTAATCAACAGACTTTTCATTTGGGTCTTTATCCAACCGAACACTGGAGGTCATGCGAGTATTAATTAACTTTGCTTTATCCATTTCATACTTCTTCAAGATGTCCTTTATATATTTTATCTGATTTAGAAAGTTTCCATCATCCGGTTCTCTTATGATAAACCCTAAAATTAAGATAACTCTCTCATCATACTCATCTCAAACTTCCTACTCATTATTTTAGAAAAATCATCACAATCTTTTATCAGAAGATCCAAAAAATATATTATTAATATAAATCTGAATAATGAGTAAATTATCTTCTACTTTTCTCAGAAAAAGGGAGATTTCTACACTTCCCTTAACAAACTCCCTCTCTAGTAAGAATGTGCTAAGCCTCTCATACCAAGCTCTAGGTGACTGCTTTAATCCATATAAGGCTTTTTTTTAATTTGAAAATATTATTTGAAAATTGGGAACTCTCAAAACCTGGGGGTTGCTCTACAAACACATCCTCTTTTATTACCCCATTTAAAAAGGCACTCTTAACGTCCATTTAAAAAACTTAAATCCCTTATAATAGACAAAGGCTAGTAGCACTCTAATGGCTTCCAATCTATCTATAGGGGCAAAGGTCTCCTCAAAATAAATCCCGTCAATTTAGTTATATCCCTTAGCCACTAATCATGCCTTATTCCAAACCACCACACCAGAACCATTCATTTTTTTCTTAAAGACTCATTTGGTTCCAACTACACACTATTCCTTGGTATCTCTACAAGCTCCCAAATATCATTCCTAATAAATTGGTTTAACTCCTCTTATATGGCTAAGATTCAAAACACATCAGAAAGAGCTTAATTAATATTGGTGGATTCATGCATTGAGATAAAGGTAGAGTGGTTCACTTCTTTTCTAAGTCCATGTCTAGTCCTAACACCTTTAAAAGGGTCTCCTAAGATCAGTTCTTTAGGATGAATCGATGAATATCTCCAATCTCTAGACAAGATGTGTGTAGGTTCAACCCTTTCCTCCAAATCTACATTTTTTACTCCTTGGATAATCTCACCTACTCCTTTAGTGTTTTAGAGCTCTACCCTCTTCTCCAAATTTTTAACTCCAGTGGTATTCTCTCCAACATCATCTTCCTCCTCAACTCTAGACTTCTTAGGATCAGATTCATCAAACACTACATGAGTTGTCTCCTCCATCACCAATATCCTCTTATTAAACATCCTAAAGGATTTCCCCACACTTAAATATCCTAAGAATACTCTTTCATCAGATTTTGGATCAAATTTCCCTAAGTGTGACTTCCCATTGTTATGAATGAAAACCTTACAACTAAAGACATGGAGGTGGGAAAGATTGGGTGTCCTACCCTTAAGGATCTCATATGGTGTATTATCAAGTTTGGCTCTAACATTCACCCTATTCAACATATAATAAGCTGTGTTTATTGCTTCAGCCCAAAAGCATTTTGGAAGTGAATACTCAGCAAGCATGGCTCTAGCGGCTTTAACTAAGGTTTGATTCTTTCTTTCAGCTACCCATTCTGCTGAGGGGTCCTAGGAGTTGAGAAGTTGTGACTAATCCCCTTATCCACATAGAAGTCTCCAAATCTCTCATTTTCAAACTCTCCCTCATGGTCACTATGGATGGTCAAAATCTCACAACCTAACTTCTTCTGAATCCAAGTGAAAAAATATCTAAACTCATCAAAAGACGCATTCTTATGTGACAGAAATCTAATCCAAGTAAACCTCGAGTAGTCATCAATAATCATAAAATTATAGAATTTTCCTCCTAAGCTGGCAGTGCTAATGGGTTCAAACAAATCCATATGAAGGACTTCTAAAGGTCTAGAGGTGATAATGTCCTTAATGGAGTGAAAAGATAAATGAACTTACTTCCCTAGTTGGTAGGCATCACATAGGTGATCTTTTGAGAATTTAAGTTTGGGGACACCTCTAACTAGTTTTTTCTGAGTCACTCTCCTAAGGGTTTTCATACTGACATGACATAATCTCCTGTGCCACAACCATGAATCATCATCAACAATTTTTATGCAAAATGAAGCAGCACTTTCAATATTATTTAAGTCAAGTATGTAAACATTATTTATCCATATTTCCTGTAAAATAGTATTGTTATTTAAGCTTATAATACAAGTATTAGCCAAAAATTTTATGATGAAGTCCTTATCGCAAAGCTGACTGATGCTGAGCAAGTTATGTTTCAGTCCATCTACAAGCAAACCATTTTCAATCAAAAGATTCTTAGAGTTTCTAATTATACAAGCACCCACTACCTTCCTGGTGGTGTTGTCTCCAAGAGTAACATTGCCTCCTATTCTGGTCTCTAGCAAAATGAATTGATTAGCATCTCCAGTCATGTATTATGAGCATCAGTTGTCCAAGTACTACATGCTCTCATGAGACCTTTTGTGAGAGAAAGCCTGCAAAATCATCAAATGTTAGATTTAGGAATGTTAAGTTAGTTGCTATTTGCAAGCTTTACATTTTTGCAACTTATGTAGTTTTGATGATTTCAAATATTAGTATTCAAATATGTAGTTATCTCCTAACAATTTTAGAA
>NW_021318560.1:7741-35833 GCF_001605985.2 Dendrobium catenatum | reverse complement strand
GTGCCTCCTGGGAGTGGATGTAGGTCTGGTTTTAGACCAACGCAACTAAAATCTGGTGTCATTTACTTTACTGTTTTTAACATTTTCGCATTTTAATTTTAGTCTTAAAAAAACTCTGTGGTTGAAAACTTTTCTTATAAAAAATTAAAAGAAATATTTTTATTTCGATTCAACATAATTTTAAAAAGAGGGTTTAAAATTTTTTAAAACTACCAATTCAACCCCCCTCTTGGTAGCCTTGGGACATTAATTTAGGCTTAACAACCTAATTACTAGACTCAACAAGGAACCCAAACATGTTTGGGTCCCTTCTTATTGAAAGTAGAATGCAATGCATGTGTGTTATGCTGTGAAGCATGCAATTTGAGTCTCCAGACCTAATATATACTACGGTGAATGATGCAAATGTGTGCAATGTGTCCTAACATGCCACATGAAAAACATCTAACCCCAAGAAAAGGATGTATTAATCTACTTAGGTGGTAATGCTTCTTTTTAAAGCTATATGATGCATGCAATGATGATTTATTATTTTCAAAAGCTTTGAGATTTGCTAATTTCTTAAACTCCTTTTCTATCTCAGCATGGGATGACTTCAAGAGATCATGTACATTAGATAATTCAGTATACTTTTTATTTAACGCATCAAACTCATCAAGTAATGACAGGTTGCTGTCAATTATAGAATGATCTTTAAAAAGAATTTCATGCTCTTTTTATAAATTTAAATACTCCAATTTTAAGCTAGCATGTGATTTCTTAAATTTCCTATATGATGCATGAATTTGTTCAAAAACTTTAAGTAGTTTCTCATAGGTTAGTTCACATACCTCTTCTTGGTCCCTTTGGCCAAGATTTTTGTCTGCCATCAAGCACAGGTTTATAGTCTCCTCTTCAGCTTCAATCTCAGAGGAGTTAAATGTAGAATCAGTCCAAAATGCCTTTTTGCATCATCTTCTTGTCCTTTTTAAACTTGGATTTCTCCTCACCCTTCTCCTTGCTAGGATGTGTTTTAAGTGTAGGGCAATGAGCTTTAACATGTCTTGGCTTCCTACATTCAAAATAAATAGTATCATTATAACTCTTAAAATTTGTGCTACCCTTACCATTATTCCACTTATGATGGTTCTTATGCTTCTTCCTTGGAAAGCTTTTGAATTGCCTTGTGATTAAGGCAACATCATCGCTTTCAAACCCGGAAGAGTCAGTGTCCGTGTTGTTGGCCTTCAGTGTCATAGTTTTCACTTTCTTTTTCTCACCTATATCAAGATTTCTTTGATTCACCCCTTGCTCGTAAGCAATGAGTGATCCAAGTAAGTTATCAATTTAATAAGTATTCAAATCTTTAGATTCAGTGATTGCAGTAATCTTAGCATCAAAAGAGGAAGACAAGCATCTTAAAATTTTATTCACTTTTTCATAGTGAGTTCTCGTCCTAAGGCATGCAAAGAGGTGGTAATTTGTGTAAACCTTGTATACATTTCAGAAATTTATTCAGAAGGTTTCATATGAAAGAGTTCATAATCATGCAATAAAATATTCGATTGAGATTGCTTAACTTCATTTGCTCCTTCATAAGTAATACACAATATCTCCCAAATCTCTTTACCAGTAGCACAAGTTGAAGCATGCATGCAATCTTCAGATTTTAAAGCACATAAAAAATAGTTTAAATATTTTGCATTAAGTTGTGCTAAATCCCTATCATCTAAAGTCCATTTAGTAAAAGGAAGTTCAATTTTAATGCCATTAATTTCATGTGAAGGAGGTGAATATCCTTCTTTAACAAGCATCCACATGCGATAGTCAATTGATTGTAAAAATATATATATATGAGTTTTCCAAATATCAAAAGGAATATTATCAAATAAAGGTAGACATGAAATAGAATAACCTTCTCCAGTATTATGATTACTGGAGTTAGCCATGGACCAAAATTCAAAAGTTTTCAAAAACTAGATTTTTTGAATCCCACTCTGATACCACTTGAAAGCTCCTTAAGGATGTTAAGCCCTTATGAACTAGCCCAAGCTAACCAAGAGGGAGTTGAATTGGTATTTTAAAAAATCTTTTAATTAAAAAAATAAAAACTTAACCATACCAAAATTCACCACAAAGAAATCATACGAAAATTAAATGTAAAAAAATTAATATAAAAGAACACAAGAATTTATAGTGGTTTGGTCAACTCGACCAACATCCACTCCCCAGAGGTGCCCTTTGAGTATTGCACTAAACTTAGTGACTCTCCATTTTCTCCTACAGCAAGGTGGAGAAGCCTATACAAAACCTCCTTTCCACTGACACTAGTGAGGCAGAGAACCTAACTCCTTTTGCTTCCTCCTGAAGCAGGTAGATAACCTTGATTGATTGCTGAAGTGAACCTCTCTCAAACCTCCAAGAACAAGGGACGATGATTGGAGAAGATAACTTAGATACTTGCTTGGAGCAACCTTTGTGAAACCCCTCACAAACTCCCCCTTACAAGATCCTCTCTCTCTCTCCCACTCTCTACCTCTACTCTAGGCTCTCTCAGGTCAAGACAGTAGCAAAAGAAGAGCTCTTGGATAGAACAAGAGCTCTTAAATATAAGAGTTTCAGAATAGCTCTTATTTTATACAAACTAACTTTATCGTCCTGGATGATATACTTATCATCTTGGATGATCAGCGTAAATTTTTCTCATTCAACCCAGACAGTTTGGGATGATCAAAAGATTTTTGTTCATTTCATCCAGGCCGAAATAATATCATCCTGTATTATCAGTACAAATCCTTGAATATCATCCTTACAATCACTATGAAAGAATGTCTGGACGATGAAAAAATAGCTTGATCGTCCAGGCCGATCTCATGATCATCCCGAAAGATTAGTTCAAATCTATGAAACTCATCCAGAGCATTGCCCTGAATAGAAGCTGGCCGATATCAATCGTTCAAGGGATCATCCTTGATGATCCTGCGATCGTCTAAGACGATGTGATCATATAATCAAACCTTAATTACTTTCCTTAATTATATTAATTTAGACATAATTATGCTACATCATCCAGGATGATGTCCTGAATGATGTCCAAAAATAAAGATACCTAAATAGATCTGACGGCTGATTCTTTCTAATTTGAGCCTATCATCCCGGACGATATGAATATTCTCTAAGACAATGTACTTAATGATGGCTGCCTTAACCAGGATGCCCTAATTAGGATTTCTATTTTTGAACAGATCATCCATGTTAATGTTTGGATCATCCCGGATGATGTGATCAAAATAGAGAACTCTAACCAACAAACATAAATTTCCCCTATATATATGTGTGCAAGGTTACTTAGCATCAAGAACCACATTATTTATAATAGAATTAAGAAAGTAAGAAATTACAAACTGACTCAGACCTAATCTATCCAATCTTTAGCTGGCTTGAGTTGCACTCAATCTTGTGGACTTGAAATATTAGTAGGCAAGGCAGTCGTAGAAAAATATGAATGTTTGCTATCATCAAAATTCTAATCCATAAAATTAGATTTATAACAAGCACTCTACCATCACCAGAAGGGTGGGAAAGGATATTTGTACTTTACTGTCACCAGAAGGGTGAGAAAGAATGTTGGTACTCTACCATCACAAGGATGGTGAAAAAACGTCAGTACTTTCTCGCACCGGGTTGGTGGAAGAGAGGTTTTGTAAGGTCTTGTCCACCATATTGTGGGAACAAAGGAGAGTAACTTTTGATTTAGTACAATACTTGATGAAGGAGTTTTCAGGGAGTGGACGTAGGTCTAGTTGGGCTGAACCATTACAAAATTTGGTGTTATTCTATTCTTTTACTTTCTACTACATTTTTGTTTTATGCACTTTAAATGTCTATGGTTGAAAAATATTTTATGAAAATCTATCATTGCATAAAATCCTTAAAACAATTTAAATCTAATAGAATTTTCAAATTACCAATTCACCCCCTCCCCCCCCCCTTTTCAAATTACCCATTCCCCCCCCCCCCCCCCCCCCTCTTTATTATCCTTGGGACAATTTTATTAGGTCTAACAACCTACTCAGAATTGATATTGCACTTAGAAGACCACTCAACTACCTCTAACAGTCTATTGCCTAAATGTCACCATAAAAATATCATTCGATCACATAATTTGACTACCACCAGTATGCCATCATCATCAGAGAATTTATCAAATACTACTATCACACAACCCCTTGATAATCATCATTAGGCCACTACCCAATCACTAAGCATCGATGTCTAATTTTAATCATCTAGACATTGGTGGATCAATATCATTTGAGCACTGTCACCCAAACATGATCCTTTAACAATAATTTTCCAACATGGATCATCTAACCACCATTACACAACTTTAGTACAATGATCATCTTAATGTTATTATAATCTTCTAACCTCCATCCCTCAATAATGATAACCTTACTATAGTTCTTTAATTAAAGTTTCTCAATTATGATTTTTCAACCAATATCGCTTAACTATGGGCTTACTACCACTATCACTCGGTTATGGTGATTTAACCACCATCATACAATTGTTATTTTCTAACCACCATCACACGAATATTGTCCTTTATTAACCATCAAAGAATTATGTTCTTCAAACCAACATATCTAAATTGAGGTCATCTAAAAACCATTACTCAACCATAGTTCTTTGAGTAGTGTTACTTACTATGATCATCTTACTACTACTGCTTGAATATCATCCTTCAAACTCCATTTCTAGACTACGATCTTGTAAATGCTAACCCTCAACTTTGGCCCACCAATCACCACCACTGATTATAGTCACCAGACTATCACCTCCCCACTATGATCCTCTGAACATCATAATTTGACAATGAATCTTGAACCATTACCACATGATTATGACCCTCTGACTACTTTAGCTCGATTAAGATTTCTAAACCACCATAACCCAAAATTGGTAATTCAAGCACCATAGCCTAACTACAGTCCATGACATCTGACTATGAACACTACCTATTATCACCTGACAATGGTTTTTTAATAATAGTGGATAATATTGGACATTGAAAATCATCACTGAATTATTCTTGTTTAACGACTTTTACTTAATTATTATCCTCTTAACATCTTACCCGTCGATGAAATCCCCACATAAATCAATCCTCTTACCATATTAAATCATTATCATCCAACTACAATGATATAATCATCATCGCATGACTATGGTTCTTTGATCACCTTCCCCAAACAAGGATGCTCTTACCACCAATGCCCAGCTATGATCCTCTTAACACTATCCATTAATTATAGTCTTCAATCTAATGTCACATGATTATGGTTCTCTGGATGTTATTTCTTGAAAATGGTCCATTTATTTCCATGACCAAACTCTGATTCTTTACTCACTCATCAACTATGATCTTCTAAACATCATTGCAAGACTATAATTCTCAAACCATCTCTAATCGATTATAGTCCTTTATCCAACCTGTAACTATTGTCCACCGACCATAATCCTCCAATCATAATTCTTTAACTATATTTTTATGACCATTATGTAATGACTATAATTCTCTAGCCATCATTGTCTATTCATTATTCATTAAACACTATCGTCGAACAACATTTATGCAACCTACATATCATAAATATAATCTTATGGGTACCATGGCTCCATAAAGATCCTTTGACGATAATGACATGATTACAATCCTATGACCACTATCCCTTTATTATGATTCCCTGATCACTATCTCTCGATGAAAAACCTCTAACCAATATTGATTTACTTCTATTTTTTTGACCATATTGCTTGATTATGGTCTCCCAACCATTATTACTCAATAATTATCTCTCAAACATGGTTTCTAGACTATGGTGTTCTTATTACTATTAACCATATATAAAATCTTGATCACTATTTCCCAACTAAATTGATGCTCGCTAACTATGTCGTCTACCACATCTAATAATATTGACGTATATAATCACCTATAAGACTGAGGCATATAATCAATACAAACTCTTACTCTTGCAGTTAAGATCAAGATTTATCTTGAACTTCCTAGTCAATGGTCTCACCTCCATATAGAAAAAAGATTAAATAGATGATAATGCCACCTTAAAGGTAACACCTATGCCATAACACTTTTAGCTTCGCCAATAGAATTCACTTTAAACATTATATATATGCTATATTGTACAAATAGTTTTTATAATTATGGAAAGCTACATCAATTGTAATTGATGACATATTCTAGCTGAATCATTTCAATTGGACAAGCCCATAGTTTTTCCCCTTTCAAGTTTTTTTTAGTAAAAACTTTGGTGCCCTAGTAATTTACTATATATATGAATGTGTTTATGTGTGTGTACAATGTGAGCATTGAATCTTAATACATTGGATCTTCATACAAGTTAAGTTGCCCTTATAACTTTACAAGATTAATTTTTTTAAAAAAAAATTAAGTTATATGACTTTTTGTCAATTTGATGTTTCCAAATTTGATTAACATTTATTGTCATTTACATCACCAAAAAAAAATAATGTCATAGAATGAATACAAAATAGTATTATTATTTTTAAAATTATTATATAACTCTTGATATATAAATTATAAAAATAAAATAATAGCAACTATGATTCTTCCAAACTAGAACGACTTATCTGTTAGTCTTTTTTTTTTAAGATTGCAACTTTGCTTTTAAAAAAAAAACCTAATACAAACTACTAAAAGAAAGCAATCCTATCACTCCTTTAACAAAGAAAAAAATGGAGGAATATTATCACAACTAAAATCATCCCAAATAAAATTACTAAACAAAGCCGTCTTAGAACAAAAACTGGCTAACTTATTACACTCTCTATTTGTAAAATGAAATAAAACTTTATTAAACTCCTTCAAAAAAGAAAACTCCTAAAAACCAAAATCATCAATGTGGCAATTAACATTCTCCAACGAGCATTGAAGTAACTTGATTATAGTAAAATTATAACCTTCAATAATGATACCCTTAACTTCAAACATCCAATCTTGCATAACTTCCTTCAATGATCGAATAGCCAAGAATTCCACTTGAGCAATATCCCAGTGCAAACAATTGAAACCAAAAGCCCTCAGAAATCCACTTTTATGATATCTAAATACACCACAAATTTCTATTTTGCTAGCACTATAGAAAAATCAAGAATTACCAGCGGTTTTTTTCAGCTGTTTGTATTATGTTTTTGATGGTTTCCTAAAATACTGGCAATTTTTTGGTGGTTAGTAAATAGCTGGTATAAACTACGTAGGAAACAATTTTTGGCGGTTAACCTTATTGGTGCCTTTTTGGTGGCATAAATCCGACTACTATTGAATCATCGATAAAGGCCATCGGTAATTCCTAATTTTCCTATAGTGTAGATCTTAATAAAGTTTCATTAAAGTTGACTTTAATCCATTCGATAGAAGAAGGGTGCCAAGAATTAAAAATTAGCTTCAAATGTAGATTAACACCCCAGTTTTCTAAAAAGAGATGGAAATGAGATGCAATAGTAGAAAGAGAAATAACATTAGAAGCTATAAAAACTTAACTATCTTAAATACCTCCATGCTTAACTTTATTCATGCTTTCCAAGAAAAGAAAATTGAAGAACAATACATATTAGCATTAACTAGACTAACATATGATAATCTATATAAAGACTTAACACAATCAGCTATGAAGATAACTAAGGAACTTGAAATCCCCACTTATTCAGAAAGTCTAAAACTTGAATCAATTTTGAACCACCAACAACAATATGATCTGAATTTTTCATAGAAAGACAACCTCTTAGGCAAACATTATTATCTTCAAATCTTATGTACATAAGGAATACCTTAGTTTGAATAGGATTCCTAATTAAACACCACCAGAAAACTACAACTTGAGGATTAAGCTTTAGTATTGTTGTGTCCTTGAATATTCATGGTGGCAGAGAAATATAAAGTTTAGCATGTTAGTATTGTACGAAGATACAATACACATACATATAAAAAGAGAGGGTGGAGTATTCATAGGAGACACCAAAATTTTTATGTGGAAAACCCTAAAAAGGGCAAAAACCATGGGACCTAGCCCAGTTTGAATGAATGCACTAGTATTTATAGTTGATTACAAATGAGGCTCTTCTTTGGGAAAGGCCTTAGCTTGATGTACATTATATGAAAGAAATACAAGGATTCACTATTTATGTGTTTGTTTGGTCGAAAGGATCGTAGTCGGTGGGTGATGTAAGTTAGAAGGATCATAGTCGGCAGGCAACATAAGTCATAAAGATCATTGTTTGATGATGGAGATTGAAAGCACTGTAGTTAATGGGTATGTAAGTCAAAAGGATCGTAGTAGATGGGTTACGAAGGTCATAAAAGTGTTTTTCAGGCGACAAATGTTGGAAGGATGGCATCAGATAGAAGTCCAATTATGGACAGAAGTCTAATATCAAATAGAAGTCTGAAGAATGTTCGATGGTGGGCAGAAGTCCAGCATCGGGTAGAAGTTTGAAAGAATTCTGGTGATAGGTTGAAGTCTAGTGTCAGAATGGAATCTGGCGATAGGCAAAAGTCCAGTATTGGGTAGGAATTTGTCTATGGATAGAAGTCTCGTGTCAGATAGAAACCCAATAAATGTCCGATGATGGGTAGAAGTCTATCGTTAGGTAGAAATCCTATGATGAGAAATGGTCCTGTGTCGGGTAGAAGTCCAACATTAGTTGGCGACCGGGCAAAACTCTGGCATTGGTAAGTTTCCCAAAGAAAGTCCAGTGGTGGTCAATGAGGAATCTCTTCCTTGCTTCCTTCTCTTCTCTTCTTGCTTTGGCCTCCTTCTTCTCCCCCACTTAAGGTTCCTATATAAGAGAAATGATGGGTTTATTTATAATTTTCTGAGAGTAGCATGACCAAAAAATAACAGGATGATCAAGAGAAAATTGTGAGTGCTTTGAAAGGTTGGCTGATGTTGAATCATTTGATCATAGATAATTTATTGGACATTTAAATATCTTAATGATATCAGAATTTGATGATCCTGGGCTCATTGGATTTGCCTCATTGAGCCGCTCGATTCGATTATAAGCATGTCATGTTTGGAAACTGTTTGATAATCCAAATTATGGTTTGAACCTTCCAAATGTGCTTTGGGTCTTTGATTTGGAATCATTTTGGGCTTAGATTGAGTCAAATTTAGTGTCGTTGGGTTTGTATTCCTAAGACGTTCAGTTCAACTATAAGTTTGCTAAAATTGGAGCTCAATTAAATTTTTGAAGTTTCCTACTCATTTTTTTTGCCTTGAGATTTTGTGCTCGACCAAGATAATTTTTTTAAGATATAACAGTTGCCTCCCTATTTTTGGATGTTGAAGCTCCAAAGTTCTAAACTACTTATCTCCCCAATTCAACTTGAATGAATCATAAAAACTGTTAGAAAACTCTTTTCCAAAAAATAGAAATTTGCTCAAACTTGATTGAAATGTCCTTTTGAGTTTCGAAAGAGTTAAAATTGGAACCAAAATGCTAAAAACCCTTTTCAGGGACCCAAAAAAAGTCTGATTTGGACAATCCGGACCGAAAAATGAGCCTAGACACACATAGGCGGCTGAACCGTCCAGCCGCTGGCAGGCGCCGCTAGCTACAGCCCGCGTTGGCGTGCATGCGAAGGGATGTGCCCCTACTGGGCACGTCATTTGGGCTGGAGCAGCTGCAACAATTTGGTTTTTATTTTCTTTTTCTTTTTGAATGTGGGTCCTTTTTTTTTTTGAGAAGGGGGCAGCAGTTTTAGCCACCCTTCTCAGAGATTTTTTTTTCTATTGGCAGGGCCTATAAAAAAATTCAAAGAAATCCAAAAATTTCAAATATGGCCACAATAAATTCAAAAAAGCTTATAGAAACTCTTTAAATCAAAATAAATTATTTGGAGGTAAAATTCCCCCCAAATTTTGATAAGTTTCCCCCTCTTTTGGTCTTATTAATACCCCCTTTGTGTTAGGATGAAAATTCCTCCTTCTTGTCTTCTCTTTTCCCTCTAACTTTCTTATAGTTGAGGCATTCCCCTATTCTTTGTAGGCGGCATCCCCTACTAAAATTCAGAGCCCCTCTCATTGTATAAAAGTTGGACTTTTTATAGCTGTTCCTTTTTTTTCACTTTATTCATTTTAACTTTCTTACAATTGAGGCGTTCTCCTATTTTTTGTAGACAGCATCCCCTACTAAAATTTAGGGCCCCTCTTCTTATGTAGAAGTTAGAATTTTTTTCTTCCTCTCCTATTTTTCTCCTCTAGTCTTCTTCTTACATTTGAGGTATTTCACTGTCGGAGATAGGCTGTATTATCCTATAAAGCTTTAGTGGCGCTCTCTTGTGCAGAAGTTAGACTTTTTATAGCTGTTCCTTTTTTTTCTTCTCCCTCATTCTAAATTTTTTATAGTTGAGGCATTCTCCTATTTTTGGTAGGTGGCATCCCCTACTCAAATTCAGGGCCCCTCTCCTTATGTAGAAGTTAAAATATTTTCCCTTCCTTTCTTTTTTCTTCTCCTCTAGCATTCTTCTAGCATTTGAGGTATTCCTCTGTCAAAAATTGGCGACATTCCTCTATCAAGCTTCAGTGCTACTCTCCTGTGTAGAAGAAGTTATGATTAGAGCTTACACTCCCACTAAATAGTCCTTAACAAAAGAAGATTAAATGCTTCTTGCATGCGATGGTGGTTTGAGAAGATCTGGTGGCAATAGTACTCCGGAGGTGAACCAGAAGTTATTAATAGACGATATGAATTTTGATGTTATTTGTGCAGAATTTTATCGGCGATGGACAATCGAGTGGAAGTCTGTTGGCAGAATGATTGAGTGGAGAGCTGAAGGAGAAAGTTAGAGGGTGTGCTGCAATCAGTAGTTGAGCAAGAAGCCTATAATGACTCATATGAGGTAAAGGACCGCCGGCAGAAATCAGATGAAGGGCTAATGATGGAGGGTGTCCAATGGCATTTTGCAAAGGAAATATGCATCCATACTGACATGTGTGGACACCAAATATCCCTAGTTCAAGGGGACAAAGGAGTGTGCTATGTTAGTAGTCTCACGACACACTTACCGTGTCAACTGAGTGGAGGCTTGATGACGATTAGATTGTAATCTTTCTTAGAAGAAGAAGTTGTAGGAAATGCATTAATGCATAAATAAAGAAGAGGTCACTTAAATCCACCAAGAATATTTGACCGTATTAAAGTTATTTGTATTTGATGACATTAACTTGTACGGATGATACCAATATATTTTTAAATTTCAACTTCTAGTGAGAAGAAAAAATACACTTGAATTTGATATTGAATTTATGTAACTCCAGTGATACTGTATATGAAATTGATAGTTTATCCCTCAAAGGAAACAAAATTATTTATGCATCTTTGAGATACGCTTTAATATATTTTCCCCCATATTTTTGAGTGTTTTTTAGACTACTAAGGTCTTTATATGAGTGATGAATTTATCAATCACTTACTTTCATGAAATCTTTTTTAGAGGATGTTGTGCACTCAAATTATTGCTCGATGATATTGACTTCCATGGAAGAGGTCTAGAGAATTCATTAAGGATATATGACATATTTGAGGTTTTATGTCAGAGTCCTGCTCGATGATGTTAACCTATATGGAAGAAGTTGAGAGAATCCACTAAGGATGTATAACCTATCTAAGGTTGTATGTCAGAGTCCTATTCATTGACATTAACCTATATGGAAGAGGTTAAGAGAATCTACCAAGGATGTATAACCTATCTAAGGTTGTATGTCAGAGCCCTACTCGATGATGTTAACATATACGAAAGAGGATATGACCTATTTGAGGTTGTATGTTAAAGCCCTGCTTAATGATGTTAACCTATATGGAAGAGGTCAAGAAAATTTACCAAGAATGTACAACCTATTCAAGGTTGTATGTCAATTCCCTTCTCAATGATGTTAACCTATGTGGAATAGGTCGAGAGAATCCACCAAGGATGTATGACCTATTCGAGATTTTAAATCGAATCCCTGCTCATTGACGTTAAATTGTGTAAAAGAGGTTGAGAGAATCTATCAAGGATGTAGGACCTATCTGAGATTGTATGTCAGAGCCCTATTCGATAATGTCAACCTATATGGAAGTGGTTGAGAGAATCCACCAAGGATGTATGATCTATCTGAGGGTGTATGTCAGATCCCCGCTTGACAATGTTAACATGTATGGAAGAGGTCGAGAAACAATAAAGGATGTTTTACCTATATGAGATTGTATATAAGAGCCCTGCTCGATGATATTAACTTATATAGAAGAGGTTAAGAGAATTAACTAAGGATGTATGACCTAACCAAGATTTTATGTCAAAGCCGTGCTCGATGACATTAACTTGTGTGGAAGAGGTCGAATCGAACACCCTAGGATTGATTTTGACTTAAGTGGGAGGGGACGAATGCCTCATGTATTTCGAATTAAAGATGAATAATGGTCAATAGCCTATACAAAACTCCTTTCCACCAACCCTATTGAGGCAAAGAACCAAACTCCTTTCGCTTCCTCCAGAAGCAGGCAGAGAACTTGACTCCTTTCACTTCCTCCTAAAACAGGCAGAGAACCCAACTCTTTTTGCTTCCTCTTAAAGCATATAAGGAACATCAATTAATCATTGAAGTATACCTCTTTAGAATCTCTAGGGAACTAGGGATGATAAATAGAGAAGATGACTCAGGTCCTTACTTAGAGCAACTTTTGTGAAACCCTCACAAACTCCCCCTCACAAGATCCTCTCTCTCTCTCTTTCTCGCAAGCTCTCCCTCTCCTCTTAGCTCTCTAAGGTTAGGACAAAAGATCAAATCTTGAGTAAATAAGAGATCTTATATAGAAGGGCTTCAAATTTGCCCTAAATTATAACAAATTGGCAAAGATTGTTCAGGACGATCTACGTACGATCAGTAAAAATTTAGCTTAATCAGTGAGGATGGTCTAGGGGAGGCTTAATGATTAGAAGATTTATTTGTTCTGATTGTCTAGGATGATGGGACATCATCTTATATGATTAGTTCAAAAAACATCAAGTATCATCCAGACCATCGCTCTAATCGGCCAGACTTTTTATGTTGGACGATGAAAAAATAATTGATTATCCATGATAATTCTTGGATTGTGCCATACGATTAGTTCAAATGAATACATATCATCTAGAACATTATTTTGGTCATCCAGGAAGAAAGTAAGGATTGTTTAGTTGATCATCTAGGATGATCCTGTGATCATCCAGGATGATATTATCGATCAATCAAACCTTAATTTCTTTCCTTAATCATCAGATTAATTTAGGCATAATTATAATGCATTGCCCAGGATGATGTCCTATACGATGTCTAAAAATAATAACATGCCTAAAAGAGTTGGTGGATTATTCTTTCTGATTTGAGCATATCATCCCGGAAGATGATAACATTGTTTAGGAACAATTTGCTTAATTCAGTTGCCTTAACCAAGATGTCATAATTAGGGTTTCTATTTTTAACTAATAGTTCATGATAATTTTGGATTGTCCTAGACGATATGATCAAACATAGAAAACTCTAAAACGGATAGAATATTTCCCTCTAAGTGTGTGTGTGTGCAAGGTTACTTAGCATCAGGATTCACTTTGTTATATTTGACCCAAGAAAAAAATACTTGACATACACTTACATATTGACACAATCCTAATCTACCAAATCTTGAGCTGACTTGATTTATAATTAACCTTATGAATTTGAAATGTTAGTAGGCAGGGCAATCGTAAAAAAATAGAGATGTTAGAAATGTTTGTTATCATCAAAATTATAATACTTGAATCCAGATTTGCAATAATCTCCCCCTTTTTTATGATGGCAAAATTTTGATAGAAAGTTCAACTTAAGTAATTAAATGAAACATAATGTTAAGGAAAACATTATGAACCAAGCAATGCAAATTTTACTAAAATCAAATAGATGGTACAAACACTAAACATCAATAGTAAAAAAAATAGTACAATGAAAGAACACAAACACTATCACTACTCCCCCTTTTGACATTATAAAAAGGATGAGGAAAATAGAAAAGAAAAATATAAACTAATTAATATCACAAAAAACAACATAAGTAAAGAGTATATAAATACGAAGGGCCCTAGTTATCAGAAGGAGATGGGGGTGTTGGCAGAAAGAAACTGGAAATAGCAGCGAACTACTCCCCAAACTAGGCCATATCCTGGTCATATTGCTGCTGGTGTTCCACGTATGCATTAAATCTCACGATATTTTCCTCAAGCTCCTGCTCTTGTACAACAACATAAGAGTCGAGCTTAGCCTCCCATTAGTCAAACTGCTCCACCAGCTGATCCAGCTATGAGTGCTGGCAGATCAGAGCAGGTGTAGGAACAAATGCATGAGCAGCTTCCTCCTCACCTCCCTCAACCTCCTCATTCTCAGGGTGGAGACGAGTACTATGAAGAACATTGAAGGAGCTATTGGTGTAGAAGGAATGCTAAAAATTGGGTGGGGTAGGATATTGAAGATTGCATTTGGTTTTTAGGACATAGGCTATAATGTGTCTTAAGGCAAGGTTAGGCTTTCTTCTGTACCCTGGATCCCTAATACTAGTTAGATGCTCAATATATCAGAAAAGAAGATCAACAACATTGAACTCTCTATGGGCCATGATGTAGAAGGTGGTGATTGAAAGGAGAAGAGTGATGTGGACATGATCACTAGCCTTAGGGATAACTAAGGTGCGAAGTACATGTTGGATTATCCTAGCATCTTTACTAAGGTGCTAAATGCCCCATCATGATAGGAGACATGAGTGTTCCTTAGAAGATGATTGGTAGGTGCCCAATCCTAATCAGGATCTTGAAATTAATTCTTGTCTCCAGTAGTGAATCAATTGAAGGATTTTGTGGCAAACTTGATAGGTAAATTCTACAGGTCTTTTTTTAATATAAAATAAAAGGGCAGTGTAAGTGGAGTTGATCCTAAGGCTCACAAAAAAGGGAAGGCGAGTGTAAGGATGAAGGTGAGGGAGGTGTAAACAAATAGATTAAGGATAGGGTAAGTGAGTGTTCGAGGGTTGATAGTCCTAGACAATGTGATCCTAGCAGTCTTATAGCTAAGATAGGAAGCTTGGTTAGCCGCCTTAGTGGATCGAGGGTCAAAAGTGTCCTTCAAAGAACTTCCAGCCAATATTCTGGAGCACTTGCCACTTTCCATTGAACAAATGAGGGAGAGGAAGGAAGGATTATCAAAGATTGAAGACGGAAGGTGTGAACAAAATGGTTCAAAACTATTATTTATAAAGATTCGACCATATCGTCCAAGATAATTGTTGAATTATCCAGGACAATCGGGCAAAAATTATGGTGTTCAGGATGATTGGTCAAAAAGGCAGTTATATCATCCATGATGATCAAACATCATCTAGGATGATTAGACATAGGCGATCGTCCCGAGGAGTCATGTCGGACGGTCGTTAAAAAAGTAGATCATTCAGGATTATTAGGTGGATCGTCTAGTACAATCGATAATAATGGATCATACCGATCAAATTTAAAATATGTAACGCCTTTGGCCACGTGGATCATCTAGGATAAATAAGTGGATCATTTAGGATGATCAAAAATAATTGAATTAGAATTGATCAGATCATCCAAGATGGTGTGGATTGTCCAAGACGACAACAGATAATAGAGAAGTATTTGATCAGGTCATCCGAATGATGAGGATCATCTAGGATGATCTCAAACAGTTGACTCAGATCAACCATAGATGGAAGATGAAGGGTGGTGTGACGGTGTCGTCCAGGATGATAAGAATATTGTCTAGGACTATGTGATAAAAAATTAAAGATTTTGTGAATGGATGGAGGTGATCAGAAAAGGCCCTATAATAAGAAAAAGTAATAAAAAATAAAACAATAAAAAAAGGCTAAAAATGACAAAAAAAAATGAACAAAATTTTTTTTATTAAAGCATGAATATGATAATTTTTTGTAATTGAATTAAAAAATTTTACAAAAATGAGTTAACATCATCGAAATCCAAAAAAAATGATAGAACAACCGATCATGTTAACCCCAGCTCGGACTTCTATAGGGCAAATCATCTTTTGAAAACAAAGATCTAAAACAAAAAAAAAAACAATTGGATAAAAAAAATGTGATCTGTTATAACCTTATTTAAAAAAAAATCTTATAGAATAATATACCAAAGTAATTATCACAATCATGAATTTTGAAATCAAGTCTTCGAAAATATCAAGTGACACATGAATTCTTTTAAGATTTAAAGGTTTAAAACAGAAGGAAACTTGCTTATTTATGGGCTTATTTTATGCCTCTTATCGATTGGTTGGCGCACTTTATGCATATTTTAATTTTTGATACACTTTGTGTATCTTTCAATTTTTTTTGCGATCATTACGCATCTTTTTAGTTTTCTTTTCTTTTTGGGCTCATTTTATGCCTCTTATCATTTTTTCAATCTAGCACCCTTTCAAAACTTTTAAATATTCTCAATTATGAGAATATCTTTCAGATATTAGAAGAGAAAATCTCACTCTCTAATATAAGAAAGAGTAAACAACAAAGCAGAATCAAATTCATATGATAAATATAACGATAAGATTATGAAATCTTAAAAGTGATTTAATGACTTTGAACATTATTTATATAACATAGATTACTATAAAAAGATATAAAAATCTCAATCGTAAAGTCTAGTTATTAATTTGAGATAGACTTTATTTAGAAAAGAAAATTACACCACTAAAATAAGTTAGAGGAAGGGAAACAATCAACGGTATTTCTCTGTTTTACTGATTTAGGGATGTCAAACATTAACTATAAATATTCAAAAATAAAAATAAGGTATAAAATATCATTTCAACTATGACCAAAAAGAAAAACTAAATGAAAAATAAGAACATCAGAAATAAAAACACTAAAAAATAATAGCAAATAAAAATCAACACTCAAAACTATAACAAAAGAAAGAATAGAAAACAACAATGAACAACAAATTAAAAAAAAAAATTAGAGTTCAAAAAGCATCAAGTTCATGTATTTATGTTCGCTAAAAATAATTTTAAGATAAAGCCCTTATCGTAAAGTTGATTGATGCTGAGCAAATTGTGTTTCAATCCATCAACAAGTAAAACGTTTTCAATCAAAAGATTCTTGGAGTTTTTGATTATACTTACGCCCACAATTTTCCTGGTGGTGTTGTCTCTAAGTGTGACATTACCTCCAGTCCTAGCCTCCAGCGAAACGAATTGATTAGCATCTTCAGTCATGTGTCGTGAGCATCCGCTGTCCAGGTACCACATGCTCTCATGAGATCTTATGTGAAAGCATTCCTATAAAATCATCAAACATTATATTTAGGAACCAAAATAAGTTTGGGTCCCTTCTTATGGAAAGTTGAATGCAATGTATGTGTATTATTCTGTGAATCATACAATTTGGTCTCCACACCCATTGAGTACTACGGTGAATAGTGCAAGTATGGGAGATATGTCCTAGCATGCCACATGAAAACTATCTAACACCAGGAAAATGGTTTATTAATCTATTCAGGTTATAGTGCCTCTTCCTAGGTTTCAAAACTTTTGGCTTTGGATCAGGATTAAAAAATTATTTAGGTGTGGGTGAAATCCTTTTTTTTCTCAGGTTCTTTTAATTTAGCTTTAAATAACGAGTTAGCACTTTTTAAAACAATATTATCAACTTTCAAATAGTGCTCTCTACTATCATATTCAACAATATATATTTTAAAATCATTTTCAAGTGTAGAGTGGAATGCTTTTAATGAATCATGCTTAATGACCAACTCAGAATGCTTTTTATTTAACTCACCAAACTCATCAAGTAATGACATATGATTGCTATCAAGTGTAGAGTGATCTTTAAGCAAAACTTGATGCTCTTTTTGCAAATTTAAAATTCTAATTTCAGGCTAGCATACAATTTCTTAAATTTCCTATATGAAGCATGAATTTTCTCAGAATTTTTTAGTAATTAATCATAGGTTAGTTCATATACCTCTTCTTAGTCAGATTGACCAAGATGATTATTTGCCATCAAGCATAAATTTATAGTCTCCTCTTTAGCTTCAGTCTCAGAGGAGTTAGATATAGAATCTACCTAGAATGTCTTTTAAAATTGCTTCTTATCCTTCATAAGCTTGGGTTTCTCCTCACCTTTCTCCTTGCTTGGGTGAGCATTAAGTGTGGGACAATAAGCTATAACATGTCCCTACTTTTTACATTCAAAATAAATCATATTAATTAGTAGAACTTTTATAATTCTTACTACCCTTACCTTTATTCCACTTCTGATGGTGGTTTTGCTTCTTTTTTAGAAAGATTTTGAATTGCCTTGTGATTAAGGAAACATCATCACTTTTGGACCCGAAAAAGTCAGTATCCGTATCATTAGCCTTCAGTGCCATAGTTTTCTCCTTCTTCTTTTCACATGCATCAAGTTATCTTTAGTTCACTCCTTACTCATAAGCAATGACTGATTCAAGTAAGTTATCAACATAACAAGTATTCAAATCCTTGGATTCAGTTATTGCACTAATTTTAGCATCAAAGGAAGAAGGCAAGCATCTCAAAATTTTGTTAACTTTTAATAGTTAATTAGCTCTCTTCCTAAGGCATGTAGTGAGGTGAAAATTTGAGTAAACCTAGTATACATTTCAGATATCGATTCACTAGGTTTCATTTGAAAAAGTTCATAGTCATGCAATAAGATATTCAATCTAGATTGCTTAAATTTAATTGTGCCTTCATAAGTGATACATAATTTATCCTAATTTTTTTTCCAGTGGTACAAGTTGAGACACACATGTAATCTTTAGATTTCAAAGCACAGAAAAAATAGTTTAAATATTTTGCATTAAGTTATACTAAATACCTATCATCAAGAGTCCATTCAGTAAAAAAAAGTTCAGTTTTTATGCCATTGATTTCACATGATGGTGGTGAATAATCTTCTTTAACAAGCATCCACATGTGATAGTTAATTGATTGTAAAAACATGAATATGCAAGTTTTCTAGAAATTAAAAGGTATATTATACCCTTCCATAGTATTACAATTATCGAAGTTAGCCATGGATCAAAATTCAAAATTTTTTAAAAACTAGATTTTATGAATCTCACTCTGATATTACTTGAAAGTTTTTTAGGGATGTTAAGCCCTTATGAACTAGCTCAAGGCTAACCAATTGGGGGGTGAATTGGTATTTTAAAAAAATTCTTAAATAAAAATCATGATCTTTTGAAATATTTTAAAACCACAAACTAAATAATCATTCACCAAAAAATAAAGTGCATAAATTAAATGTGGAAATACAATAAGAAAGAACACACCATATTTTATAGTGGTTTGGCCAACTTGACCTATGTCCACTCCCCAGAGCCTCTCCTTTGGGTATTACAGTAAACTTAGTGACTCCCCTTTTACTCCCACAGTAAGGTGGAGAAGCCTGTACAAAACTCCTTTCCAGTAACCTAGATGAGGTAGAGAACCTAACTCCTTTCACTTTCTCCTATAGCAGGCAGAGAACCTGACTCCTTTTACTTCCTCCTGAAGCAGGCAGAGAACCTGACTCATTTCACTTCCTCCTGAAGTAGGTAGAGAATCTCGATCAATCGCTAAAGTAGACTTCTCTAGAACCTCCAGAAAACCAGGGATGACGACTGGAGAAGATGACTCTGATTCTTATTTGGAGCAACCTTTATAAAACCCTAAAAAAACCCCCCTCACAAGATCCTCTCTCTCTCTCTCCCAAGCTCTCCCTCTCTTATTGGCTCTCTAAGGTAAGGACAACAACAAAATATCACATATTGAGTAAATAAGATATCTTATATAGAAAGGGCTTTAAACTTTCCATAAATTATAATAAATTAATAAATATCATTAAGGATGATTGACGGATCATCCTGTACGATCAGTATAAATTTAGCTCAATCAGCCAAGATGATCTGGGGGAGGCTGGATGATTAGAAGATTTGTTTTTTTATCGTCCAGGATGATGGCATCATCTGGATTGATTAGTTAAATATGTTAAGTATCATATAGACCATCGCATTATTCGGCTAGACTTTTTGTGTTGGACGATTAAAAAGTAACTAATAGTCTAGGATGATTCTTAGATCATCTCGTACAATTAGTTTAAAAGAATATATATCATCTAGAACATCATTTTGGTCGTCTATGAAGAAACTAAGGTTTATTTAGCTGATCGTCCAGGATGATCTTACGATCGTTTAGAATGATATGATCGATCAATAAAACCTTAATTGTTATCCATAATCATCAGACTAATTTAAGTATAATTGTAATGTATCGTCTAGGACGATGTCCTATATGATGTCTAAAAATAATAATATGTCTAAAACAGTTGGCGGCTGATTCTTTCTGATTTGAGCATATCATCCCAGAGGATGATAATATCGTCCAGGATGACTTGCTTAATTCATTTGCCTTAACTAAGAAACCCTAATTAGGGTTTTTATTTTTAACTGATCATCCATGATGATTTTGGATTGTCCTGAATGATATAATCAAAAATAGAAAACTCTAAAACAGATAGAATTTTTCCTCTAAGTGTGTGTTTGTAAGGTTGCTTAGCATCATAGCCCACTTTATTACATTTGACTCAAGAAAAAAATACTTGATGTACACTTACACACTAACTCAGTCATAATCTACCCAATCTTGAGATGGCTTGATTTACAATTGACCTTGTGGACCTGAAACATTACTAGGCAGGGCAATCATAAAAAAATAGAGATGTCAAAAATATTTACTAATATCAAAATTATAATCCTTGAATCTAGATTTTCAACAATTGGAAGCATCCTTACATTTGCTAGGATTTTCCTGAAATATCAACTTGATGTTGAAAGTATTGGAGGATTTTTTTGACCATGGTTAGAGTCAAAGTTTCCCCTCTAGTTGGTATCTAATTCTTATGAAATTGATGAAATGATGGCTAATATCATGATATTGTCATGAGCGATCTTTTGATATTGGAGCAATAGTTGCCCCCAGTCAAGAATGACGTTCTCATAAATGGTGTCAAATTGTTGCTTCCTAGAATATTCACGATGGTAGAGAAATATAAAGTTTAGCAACTTAGTGTTGTACCAAAATCCAGCACACATACAGATAAAAAGAGAGGATTGAGTATTCATAGGAGAAACCAAGATTTTTACGTGAAAAACCATAAAAAGGGGAAAAACCATGGGTCCTAACCTAGTTTGAATGAATCCACTAATATTTATAATTGATTACAAATGAAACCTTTCTTGGGGAAGGCCTTAACTTGATGTACATCATATAGAGTACATTACATGGTAGAAATACAAAGAATCATTATTGCTGTGTTTGTTTGGTTGGAAGGACCATAGTCGATGGGTGATGTAAGATAGAAGGACCATAGCCGACGGGTGACGGAGAGGTCATAAAGATCATTATCTGACGACATAGGTCGGAAGGAATGTAGTCGATGGGAGATATAACTAAAAAAGACCATAGTCGGTGGGAGATGGAGGTCATAAAGACTATTATCTGACAACAGAGGTCAGAAGGATGGTGTTAGGTAGACATCTTATGATGGACAGAAGTTGAGCGTCGGATAGAAGTCTAACGATGTCCAATAATGAGCAGAAATTCGACATCAGGAAGGAATATAACGACTGGTGAAACTCAATGCTTTTTTGCCTTAAGATTTGTGCTCGATCAAGATAATTTTTTGATGATATATCAAGCATCTTCATCCAACACCAATAATTATTTTTGACATGTTCTCCAATTGCAGCATTAGAAGACTGTTGTAATAGATTTTCAAAAACTTTTAAAGTTAAGCTCCAAATGGTCTGATAAAGAATTAGAGCATATTTAAATTTGCTGATTTAGATTTACTAAGTGTTCTCCAAATAAATTTTTCAATAGATCAACATTCCAATTTCCATCTATAATAAGACTTATTAGTTATTTGGTATGATAAGAATGCACACAGTTTATATATTTGAGATTAATAAAAAATTGTAACAATTATTTTACAAGTTTATATAAATTTTGATAGTTGGCATCCACCATACTACAAGTTGTTGCGGATCTATTTTCATGGATTATAATTTTGATGATAGAAAACACTCTTATTGTAAATACTCTTATTTCTCTATGATTGCCTTATTTACTAACATTGTAGGTTCACAAGATAAGACTATATTTTTGAACCAGCTCAAGATTGGGTAGACTAGGTCTGAGTCAGTTTGTACCTTTTTTTCTTTTTTGAGTCTATTGTATTTGGTGTGGCTCTTGATGATTTGTAACTTGGAAGTTTTTCTGTTGTTCCCTAAAGATTTCTATTTTTGGTAACATCGTTCGAGATGATATTTATATCGTCCTGGACGATCTGTCCAAAAGAAGAAACCCCAATTAGGGCATCCTCATTAAAGTAGCCGTCATTATGCAAAAATATCATCCTTGACAATTTTGTATCGGCCAGGATGATAGGCTCAATTTAGAAAGAATCTGCCGCCAAATCTATTTAGGAATTACTTATTTTTGGATATCGTCCCGGTGGATCATCCTGGACTATAAAATATCATCCCGGGGACAATTTTTCCAAAATTTTGCTGGAATTTAAGAAAAGCAATTATGACTTGATTGGACGATCAAATCATCCTGGACAATCCCAGGATCGTCCGGGATAATACGCTGGACAATTGGACATCGGACAGCTCTTTTTCAGGGCTATGTTCAGGACAATATTCCACGATCTGTTCTGATCGTCCAGGATGATATATTATCATCCTAGATGATATGAACAAATTTCTTCTGATCATCTCAAATCATCCCGGCTGATTGGGCTTATTTTGCACTTATCGTACATGACGATATTAGTATCATCCTAGATGATAAAGTCGACAACTTACATTAATGAGCTCATTATGAGATCTTCTATTTAAGCTATAACATGACACATTGTAAGTGTCTTTGGTAGCCATTGTAGCTTCATTCTTTTAGCAAAAACTTGAAGAGAGAGCTTGAAAGGGAGTGAGGATAGGGTGGAGTTTGAGAGAGTGAGAATATCCTGTGAGGGTGGACTCAAGGGAGTGTGGAGGGGGTTCCACACGGTTGCTCCAGCAAGCTCGCACCTGAATACTGTCGGATTCAAGGCTTGTCTTGAGGGAAGTTCACCAAAGAAGATCTCTTTGGTGTCAAAGGACCCGACGACTCTGCTGCACCGGGGAAGGTGGAAGTAATTTTGTAAGGGCTTCTCCTCCTAACTATGGGGGCTATAGGAGAGACACTTGGTTTAGTGCAATACTCGGAGGGTGCCTCCGAGGAGTGCACTAAGTCAAGGTTTGACCGAACCACTATAAATCGGATGTGTTCTTTCTTTATTACTTATGCATTTGGTTTTCTTTGTGGTGACATTGGTTTTGATTTGTGTTTTGATTGAAAGATATTTTTTACCAATTCACCTCTCTCACTTCATTAGCTTTGAGCCAGTTGATAGGACCTAACATTCCTAACGAACTTTCAAGTGGTATCAGAGTAGTATTCATAAAATCTAGTTTTTAAAAGCTTTTGAATTTCGATCCATGGCTTATTTTTCAAATCATAATATTGCGGAAGGCTATTCAATCACCAGACCACCTTTATTTGAAAATACTACTTTTGAATTTTTGAAAATTTGCATGTCTATTTTTTGCAGTCAATTGATTTTCGCATGTGGCATATGATTTTAACTGGGTATTATTTACCGTCACGAGTTTTAGATGGAATTCAAACTGATATTCCTTTTAATCAATGGAGTAGAGAAGAATAAATAAATGCTCAATTGAATGCAAAATTTTTAAATTACTTTTTTTGTGCTTTAAATTATGATGATTTTATATTAGTATACACGTGCACTACTGGTAAGGAAATTTGGGATAAACTACACAACATATACAAAGGCACTGGTGAAATCAAGCAATCCAAGTTGAATATGTTAATGCATGAATATGAACTATTTTTCATAAAACCTTATGAGACGATCTTAGACATGTATACTAGGTTTATTCAAATTGTGACATCATTGCATGCTTTAGGAAAAGAATTTCCAAAATTTGAAAATATTAACAAAATTCTTCGTTGTCTACAGGATAAGTTTGTGCTAAAGTAGTTGATATTTGTGAATCAAAATATTTGAATAAATATTTTATTGATAATTTGATTGGCTCACTCATTACCTACAATCAAAGTTTGGGTCAAAGACTTGTGGATGCAGGTGAAACGATAATGCTAAAAGCTGAAGATACGGAAAGAGGTAGCTTAGTTAGTGATGAAAGCAATAACTGGTCAAGCAAATTAAAAAGCTCACCAAAGTATAAGCATCAACAAAAGTTGAATAAAGGTAAAAATGATAAGAATGTGAAGATTTCTTCTAACGTTGTTTGCTTTGGATGTAGGAAGCCTGGACATATGAAAAATCAGTGCCCTAATTTGAGAACTCGTCCTACAAAAGAAAAAAAACTAAAGAAAAGCAAATTATAAACTGGTCAAATAATGAAATGCAAAAAATTTCTCGGGCAGACCTGGTCTCTGAAGCATCGGACCAGGAGCAAGATGGTGCTTAAACCTTTGTTTGTATTTTTTTTGTTTGCATATTTTGTTTGATCTTTTGTTTTTATGATTTTCTTTTTTTTTATCTTTTTCTTTCTTTTCTTTTTTTTGTTAATTTTTTTTTGGGTTTCTCTCTAATCAACACATACGATCACTTTTCTAAAAAAATGAAAAATCTACCTCCTATATTTTTCTTAAAAGTTGTGGTTGATTTCTCAAAAAACAGTCAGAGGAAGGGAACTCATGATTTTGTTTCTCTTTTCTCTCTTTAAAGAGGTTATTTTACTTTTGATTCAAAATCTTCATCATATTTTAAATTGGATTTTGAAACTAATTTTTTTCATCTCTCTACAATTTTTTTATCGCATAGGAATATTTTGCAAGATTGTTGAATCGACCTAAAAAATTTTCTTAATCAAGTTGTTTGTGTTGTCAATAATTTGGGTTTACTTTAGTTTTAAAAATATAAGAAAGAAAGCATATTTTTTGAAAATAATAAAAAAAAGGTGGCCAATGATGCCAAACCAAAAGATGCGTAATGATGCCAAATTGAAAAAAAAATACACAGTGTATTAAAAATCAAAAGATGCTCAAAGAGTCATTCAAGTGATAAAGTGCGTAAAATGAGCCCACAAAAAATTGCTTATTTTTTCTTATACTTCTAAAAGCCTAAGAAAATCCTTGATATGTTCAAAACTTGTGCTTGAAATTCTTGGTTCCTGATTCAGCAATTCGTGCATTGATCTTCTATTAGATATATTTTATGAAAGGAGTTTTAAAAAATTAATGTTTGTTTTTCCCGTTTATTCCTTGATTTAGATATTGGATTAAAAAGTTTTTTGAGCCATTAAAAGAACTTGAGCTTGGATTAACAATTTATAAATTTCTTAATTTTTTTGGATTATGCGTTGTTAATCCATTCCTCATTAAGTTTTTGAATAAAATCAAGAGGTAACTTTCTCATTTTAAGAATATTTGTTATGTTCACTAGATCATGGATTGTTTTTGTCTTTTAATCATCTTGTTCTTATTATTTGTGTCCCTTCTCTTTTTGATAATGTCAAAGGGGGAGAACGTATTGTTGTTGGTGTATTTGTATCTTTTTTCTCTTTCGAAAAAATTAAACACAAAATTTTTTTTCATCTCCCCTATTTTTAAAGGTTTATTCTAGTGAGGGGGAGATTAGGAGAAAATATTTTCCTATTTGCAAATTCAAATCATAATGTTTGTCATAATAAAAAAGGGGAGATTATTGCGGATCTATTTTCATGAATTATGATTTTGATGATAGCAAACACTCTTATTGTAAATACTCTTATTTCTCTACAACTGCCTTATTTACTGACAATCAGGTCCACAAGATAAAATTGTATTTTAGAACCAACTCAAAATTGGGTTTGAGTCAGTTTGTATATTTTTTCCTTTCTTGAGTATATTATATTTTGTGTGGGTCCTGATGATTTATAACTTGAAAGATTTTTTGTTGTTCCCTATAGATTTCTATTTTTGGTAACATCGTCCGGGACAATATTTATATCGTCCTGGACGATCTGTCCAAAAGCAGAAACCCTAATTAGAGCATCCTCATTAAAGCAACTGTCATTATGAAAAAGCATCATCCTGGATGATTTTATATCATCTAGGATGATAGGCTCAATTTAGAAAGAATCTGCCGCCAAATTTATTTAGGAACTACTTGTTTTTGGACATCGTCCCGATGGATCATCCTGAACTATAAAATATCATCCCGGAAGATCCAGGATAATTTTTCCAAAATTTCTCTGGAATTTAAGGAAAGTAATTATAACTTGATTGGACGATCAAATCGTCCAGGATGATACGCTGGAAGTTTGAACATCGGACAGCTCTTTTTTAGGGCGATGTTCAGGACGATATTCCATAATTTGTTCTGATCATCCAGAATGATATATTATCGTCCTGGACGATATGAACAAATTTCTTCTGATCCTCTCAAATCGACCCGGCTGATTGGGCTTATTTTGCACTGATCGTACAGGACAATATTAGTATCGTCCTGGATGATAAAGTTGGCAACTTGCATTAATGAGCTCATTTTTAGATCTTCTATTTAAGCTATAACATGACACTCTGTAAGTGTCTTTGGCAATCATTGTAGCTTCACTCTTTTGGGAGAAACTTGAAGAGATAGCTTGAAAGGGAGTGAGGAAAGGGTGGAGTTTGAGAGAGAAAGAAGATCTTGTGAGGGGGGACTCAAGGGAGTGTGGAGGGGATTCCACAAGGTTGCTCCAGCAAGCTCGCATCTGAATATCGTCGGATTCAAGGCTTGTCTCGAGTGAAGTTCACCAAAGAAGAAGATCTCTTTGGTGTCAAAGGACCTGACTACTCCGCTACACCGGGGAAGGTGGAAGTGCTTTTGTAAGGGCTTCTCTGCCTAGATGTGGGGGCTAAAGGAGAGACACATAGTTTAGTACAATACTCGGAGGGTGCCTCCGAGGAGTGGACGTAGGCCAAGGTTTGACCGAACCACTATAAATCTGGTGTATTCTTTCTTTATTACTTCTGCATTTAATTTTTGCATTTGATTTTCTTTATGATGACATTGGTTAATTTGTGTTTTGATTGAAAGATATTTTTTACCAATTCACCTCTCTCTTAATTAGCTTTGGGCCAATTTATAGGGCCTAACATCCCTAACGAAGTTTCACAAGTTACCTTCTTTCGAGATTGAGGGGATCCGCAAAAAAAAAAACTGCACTTAGAAATGGAAGGAGAGAAAAGAGCAGACAATATGATTCTTTGAGAAAATTTAATAAGATTGGAATTATTATTTTATGGGGCTCTATTAGGGTTTGGCACTTTCCGTCTCCCTGCCTCCATGTTCCCCCGCCGTTGCTGCCGGAGGAATCCTATGGATCCCTCCCTGTACTCCGCCTCCTTTCCTCCTATACCTAACTCCTCTCCTCCTTTTGTGATTGCATTCTTGTGAATCCTCTGACCGTTTGTGAGCTTCAAATCTCCTCCCTGCCCATTCCGGAGGACATAATCGATTTTCCTGCAGAATATATCATTGGAGCTGTAGAGGAATGGAACCTTTCTTTGGTTGGCTACTCCCTCGGGAAAAGGCCATTTTATGAGGCTCTCCTCAGTGCTGTGAAGAAACTTTGGAACCTCAAAGGTAATATCAAGATAATCTCTATTAGTGAAGGTTTTTTCCTTTTTAAATTCGCAAGTACTGAAGATTATGATATGGTTTGGAGCAAGGGAGCATGGTTTATCTTCGGTAAGCCTTTTATCTTTCAGAAATGGTCTTCGCATTTTAGTCCTAAGAGAGAGGAGTGTTCCTATTTGGTTCAAGATCCATGACCTACAATTATGTTGTTGGACTCCAGTTGGGATTTCTAAAATTGCTACTAAAATTGGGTTACCCTTAGCTGTTGATGCTCTCTGTGGGCTCCGA
>NW_021318560.1:0-3146 GCF_001605985.2 Dendrobium catenatum | reverse complement strand
AGTTCATTTATTGAACTAGAGGTTAGCTCATTATTAGTTAGGATTTTAGCTCATAGTTATCTTTATAATTAATGTAATTTTATGCTTTTATGTTTGCTTTTATGTTTGTCTCTTGGAATTCCAAACCGGCCTTTGGAATTCCAAGATTTATTTTTCCTTGGTGGCTCCTTGAATTCCACTATTGCTTTTTATTTTTATGTGTATGCCCCTTGGGATCTCACGGCTGGCTCCTTGTTCCGTGTCCGCCCTTCGGTTCCCGTGGTTGTGGCTCTCGGTCCGTGCGGTTTCCTTCGTCTCCCGTGACCGTCTCCTTGGTTCCTGGTTTGGGTGTAAACCGAGAGCTAGCGGGGAAGTTTTCTGAGTTTTAAATGCTTTGAATTAAGTATTTGTGTCCTTTTGTATTCCCCTTTCATACCTATAAATATGAGGGGTTATGTAATGTCTTGAATAGTTGAATGAAATTTGATTTTTGGAAAAATCAGTTAACCTGCGGGTTGCTCGGAAATCCTGCGGGCTCTTTCCAACCTTCTTTTCTCATCCCCTCCGGAAATCCTGCGAGCTCTTTCCACCCTTTCTTCTCGGGCTTCTAACCTCTTTCGTCTCTCTGCAAGTGCCACTCCACCTGTATCCTTCTTCTCTAAGTGCAGCAACTTCAGGGTGTCGTCATTTTGTTTGCAAGAGTCGTTTGTATTGTTGTAAGTTTTCTTTTATTTATTTTTATTTGAAATGTAAGAGTTTGTTCTTCCCTATTGTTCTTCCTTTTTGTTCGTCTCTTTTCTCGCCTTTTCTCATTTTCGTCTGTAGAAGTCCGTCATGTCTTTTGTGGGCGAAGGGTATATGCTCCATATATCTTTTGTCTACATCACAAACTCAAACTTGAGTTTGGACTCGATCTTGATGATGACCCAAAGAATTTCAAATGAACCATATAAGATCTAACTTGTATAGATTACAAGTGATAAGCTCCAACTTAGGGGCAAAGGAAGATATATGAGAAACTTATGGTTCCTACATCCCATTCCAACCAACGTATTTGCAATCAAAATATGAAGCTCTCAATTGAATGTGGAAGAACCTTCATGCTAATTAGAGTGCAAATATCACTAAAAATTATCACATAAACAAGGAGTGATGAAATTGATGTGGCTCAAGTCATTCAATCAGAGTGGTGTGCTCGCGATGACTAAATGAAGAACATGGAAATATGCTTACAACCACTAGTGTAGGGTTTTCCTACAGATATTTAAAAGCCTTCTTGCTAAGTAAGATTTAAATATCAACGGATAATGATTGTTGAGAAGCTACTTCAAGGACAATAGATCCATAAAGTATGTAATAATTCATGCATGAATGGAGATTCAAAGTTGATTTGAGAAGCATAATATGATTATAAGTTTCACACAGAAGATGTCACACTGCTCTAAGTAAACACACTACAATTCTTTGCAAATATCAAGAGCTGGTGTACAAGAGATATACCAACCCCTGCAATCACTGATAATAAACAGGTTGCATAAGTAATGGGTCATCTATGAACATAGATATACTCACAGTAGGTTATCTACGAAAAGATGCATAAGTTCCCACAGAAAAGAGATCGACAGTGGCAAATACAAATATCTACAAATTACTGTAGAGAACCTATCATATCTACAAAATACTATTCTCAAGCAAATACAGAAGAACTTCAATAAATGCAATCTCTTACGACTTAAAGCAGGAGATTAGTTAGTGCACTATGATTCATCTGCAGAAAGCAACGAGTAGTGCACGACAGTCTACCTGTATGAAGCAGTGAATAACTCTATTCAGAAGCTGCTACGCCACGCCACCGGATCTGCAACCTCTGTACAAGCCGACAGAAGGCGTCTACAAATGATTTAAAAATACCCCTGCACGTGCACTGTAATTTGTATACACATAGGTACACTAAAAGGGGGCGAGCGTGTTATTGGTACACACGTGACGTCTAGGGATACTACGCGGGTTATTAAATTTGAATCCGATCCTTCTAAGTAGATAAAAGGAGTCGACAGAGTTTAATTATAAAATGCCCCCAAACCCGCATGGGCCCCGGCAAGCGTGTTATTGGTACACACATGACGTCTAGGGATTCTGCGTGGATTGATAAGTGAATTCAGGTTCAAAACCGATCCTACTAAACGGGTCAATAGAAGTCGACAGGGTTCGAACCATTAAGCAAGTATAAAGTTGTGGCGACCGGAATATTTGTTTTAAAACATTCATATTAGGCCTTAAAGGCCTACAACAATATGAATTCACTAATAAAGGCACGAAGCTTATGAAACCCGATCCTCAGTCAATAGCTCGACTGAGTTGACAAGGTTCAACTACAAAGAGAAATAACCCCAAACACCCCGATGATGGCCGTGTTGAACGAATATCTCAACCGGAGGGGTTCACAAATACTTTCAAATGTCTCCCAGAAGTCCACACAAGATCCAAAACTCTACAAAGTCCAAACTCCCCAAAAAATCCCAAAAAACCAAAATATTTAAAATTGAAATAAATCCATCAAAAACTTAAAGCAAAGGCCATCCACCTTCCGCAACAGTTTGCCGGGGTGGACAAATCGAAATTTACCTCAGCTCACAAAGAGCCAAATGCCTAGTCGAAAATATCACTAGGATCCATTCTCAAACAGTCTCCTGCCAAAAAGGACATGGTACGTGTCCTCTGACCGGCGGTCTGCCGCCAAATGGCACCGCAGGATAAACGGTTATGACCCGGGGCCCTCTGAACAGAGTGGTTTTGCTGCCAAATGGCACCACGAAATACGGTTATGACCAGCGCCATTACGTTCCTTATTGGCACCAAATCCTTGAGATATGAATCAATAGGATATGATCGATAGAGCACAAAGCCCTCTGTTAGCTAAGTTGGATTCAAATTTGTCCCTTAGACAAACATTCAACCCGGTCTAACAAGGTCCCTTGGACGAAGCAACCCATGGCTGAGAAAGGACTTCTGTAAGGTTTTGGGTCGACTACTTCCTCTGACTAAGTAGCCAGGACACGATGGCCCGGGACGACGGAACCATGGGATCTTGATCGGGTCCATCATCATTCCACACATCGCTTTAAGTACAAGATGGTGCATTTCTATTTTGAATATAAAAATTCAAC
>NW_021318559.1:3435-9624 GCF_001605985.2 Dendrobium catenatum | reverse complement strand
TTGGGTTATGGGTGCTAAAGAGTTAGGCCGAGTTGGCTCAGAACTGAGACTTCGATCAATTAAACTCGCGGAGCCAAGCGCTTATCGAAGCCGGGGCGGATTTAGGAGCTCGGGTGAAGCAGGTTTTCATCTGAATTGCTTGTTAGGGTTTCTTAAGTATGATAATAAATTACTATTTTGAATTTTTAAACTTAAATAGTTGTTTATAAAAAGATTCTCGTAAAATAATTGCCAAAAAAGGGGGGTAAAATAGAAAGCTACTGTATGAATAAGGTGTGGCACAATCTTTAAAAAATTGATAAAACATTGGGATGATGTTTACTAAGAAAAAAACGCTTGTCCTATAATATAATTATGTTGTTATAGGAAAAAGGTATGTTTTTAAATAAGGATCAAGTCTTTTATCCAAAGGTAAAATAGTGCAACTGACCGCATAAGCCTCTTCTTCTCAGGAAAGCATCGTAAATTGGACGCCTTCTTTCTTCATATCATCTTTTCCACCCGAGACAGCAAACGAGCTGGTTTGCCTTCCTTCCTTTCTCCAAGCCGATCTGTCATATTGTGCCGGGCATTTTGACAGGGAAATGAAGCCAGTGCGACGCAAATATTGGCGTCCACTGTTCATACGGCATTTTTTTTTATATAAAATTGGAAACTTAATTATTAAATTTAAGGATTCAGTTTAGAATTTTTAATTATTAATTAAAATAATGAATTAGAATATGCTTGAAGTGCTCATCTCGGAGGGGGATTTTTATCATATCTTTTATTATTTTCAAATTTTTTTTAAATTTATGAAGGTTTTCCCAATTAAAAAAAAAATGCCGATGACTACAGGGGATGCGAAGCCCCATATTGCGTTCGGCAGCTGTTCTTTCCCTAATGCAGGGAATTGGAAGGATGAGTTGGAGGGGAAGGAGGAAGGAGCAAATCCCAGTGTCTTGCTTGTTCGGGTGTGGGATGATAAATGAAGAAAAGATAAGGGCGTCCATTTACGATGACTTTCCTGGAGAAGAACTGAGGCTTTGCGGTCATTGGCACTTCTTTTTCCCGTTTGGAATAAAAATACTGTAGCCCCAGTGTATAAGGTTTAAAAACTTTGGTTTTGCGCCAACAAATAATCAAAAAAGTTCTAGGCAGAGATAATGAATACTATTATTGATCATGGTCTTTCAGTTCCTCTGAGTGAGGTGTTACTTGAGAAATCCTAGAGCGAAAAAGGGGTAAGTTTATCTCACCTCAAAGTTTTTTGCTGTTCATTCTATGCTTATATCGATGAAGGATCGAGGAGTAAACTTGATCCAAAATTTATAGTGTGTATATTTATTGGATATGTCTCAAATAAATTTGATAATACATTATTCTAGGATTATTAGAATAATAAATTCATCAAGAGAATGAATGTTAAATTCAATGGAAATTAAATGTATAAGATTAGAAATAACTCCTGTATTTTCTTCGAAATATGTTGAGTTATCTAAAAATAATAATATTGGGTAGTTAAATAGAATGAATTTCATATGCACTTTATTTCACATAATAAAACGTAACAGATTTTCCCATCTTTCAAATATAATCCAAGATTATGACCTCTTTTGACTTTCAATAGAATTTCTCATCTTTTTAACAGAATACAAGATTTTGGTCTCTTATGACTCCCAATAATTTTTTTTTAGATATTTTCATATTCATATTCTACGTTTCACATAAAATCTTAAAGGATTCTGTCACTTTATATCTCCCAAGAAATATTTTTTATTTTAAAACTCACTTAATTCAATCAATATGATACATGCTTTTCCTTTCAATGTAACCATTAAAGCATAAGGAAACTCAGTGCAAAATTCTCTAACTTGCTAAAACTTAACAACAAAACACACAAATGAGTAGAAATTTATATTTTCTAAACATAAACAAATTACTAGAGATTGTGCAGGATTTTATTATAAGACTTTAATCGTTCTATACCTTATTTTTCAAAGTTTAAATTATTTTTTATTCAATAAAAATAGTATAAATTAAAAAAACCATAGTGTAAAATTTTCATAAAATATTTAAAATATTCAGAATATCAGTCTCTATAACACATAAATAGGGCTGCAATCGAACCGAGCCGAGCCGAGTATGTGAGTGTTCATGTTTGTGTTCATTTAATATCAACATGTTCAAGTTTGGTTCATGTTTGTTCGAGCTTTGTTGTTTGTGTTCATGTTTGGTTCATTTAAATTAATGAGTGTTCATGTTCGATTCATGTTCAGTTCATGTTTGTTCGTTTAGTGCTTATCGAGCTTGTTCACGAACATATTTAATGAATTTTTTTTAACTATCAAAAAAATATGTTCATGAACATATCCATGAAAAAACACATTTATAATAAAAGCAATTCTCTATGTAACAAAGGCAATGATTATTTATATTTATTAATTATATAGTCAAATATTAATAATTTTTATCTAACTTATTCACGAGTTCAAAATTGAACACGGATCGAGCTTTTATCGAGTTTCTTATTGAGCTTAATGACGAGCTTGTTCACGAACTTCAAATGATGTTGTTCGCGAACATTAGTGTTCAATTATGTTTATTTAAAAATCGAGTATTTAAAATATTGTTCAAGTTTGTTTGTTTAGTTAATTAAACGATCACAAATGAGCTTTAATCGAACCGAACAACGAGTAGCTCGTCAAACGTTTGGTTCGCTTGTAGCCCTACACATAAATGTTGTGTGATAAAAATTTTTCTAGTGCAAAGTTATTCTAATTTTTTGATAGCGAAAATATAATTTAATCAAAAAATTCAAAAAAAAAATTATATTTTTTAAAACTAAGATAGACATAGCGTGACTTACCTCGAACCAGATAATTCTTAAAACTGAAATAATAGCTAAAAATAACCCGAAGTGATTCAAATCCCTTCCTTTTCTATCCAAACTTCTCTCTCTCTCTCTCTCGCTAAGTTGCCAAAATAATTAAATGAATGGAATAGTAAATTTCAATATATTTAAGTGCATAAAAAGACCCAGCACCTAGGTGCCATTATTTGAGCTCTGCGGCTCTAGTTATTTTTTTATTTTAAAAGAGCATAGCACGAAGGCGCCATTGTTAGTACCAAGGCGTCAGAGCACCTAAAACCTAGGCACTATAGGGAAAAAAATTCATATTTCACTAATATGTATTAGAACCCCTCGAACTCAATTTAAAACACGTAGAATTTTTTCATACACATAAAACATTTCCAAATATATATAAAATACATGCAAAAGAGTTCAAAATATATAAATTCAAGCATGTATCTTTTTCAAAATTAGGTCAAACATTTTAAACTGAACATTGAATTTATAGGTATTACACAAAGTGCTATGATTATGACTTTTAAGTTGATGATTCAAGGAAGTGGGAGTAAGTCATGTATGATGAGATGCATTCACTTGAATTTAATAAAAGTTGGGATTTTACACAACTACCAAATGGTAAAAACGTAATGCATAATAAGTGGGTTTACAAGCTGAAAAAGAACCTGATGGCAGAAAATCTTAATTATAAGGTCAGACTTATAGCTAAATGTTTTCAAAACATAAAAGGAGCATACTACAATAAATTTTGTCCCCAATTGTGAAGATGACTATAGTTAGAATTATACTAAGCATAATAGTAGTGAAGAATTTACATTATAGTAGATGAACGTCAAGATAATATTTTCTTCACTGTGACCTTGAAGAAGAGTTATACATGGTGCAACGTCAATGGTATGTGGTCACAGGTAAAGAAGATATGATGTGAAGGCTCAAAAAGAGCCTATATAGGTTGAAGCAGGTATCAAGACAGTGGAGCATGAGATTTGATATGTTTGTATCATATAATGGGTATACGAAGTGCCAAGAAGATCACTATTATTTCTCCAAATATTTTGATAACTACAATATCATTCTATTTTTAGATGTGGATGACATGTTGATTGTATAGCCAGATATGGAGAAGATAAGATGTCTAATCAATTATCAATGGACTTAAAATAAAAGGTTTGAGTCCAACAAAGATAATTTTTGGTATAAGAATTAGGAGGGATATTGAACAGGTACTGCAAAGATGCAACCTGAGTGAGAAAAAAGTTAGTTTACACTCCCTTATATAGTCATTTTCCATTATTTTCAGTTATCTAAGGAACAATTACCAAAATATGATGTAGAAGAAAGAATAGAAGGAGGACACTCTTTATACTTTAGTAGTTGGAAGTTTAATGTATGTTATGATCTGTATGATATTAAATATAGTATATATAGTGGGAGTAGCCATCATATTTGGGAGTAATCTAGACAAACTTTATTGAGAAACAAGTAAATGGATTCTCAAATACTTGAGAGGATCAGTTTACAAAGTTTTTTACATTAGAGATGCAAGGATTGATCTATAGGGGTATGCAGATTCTAATCTTACTGAAGATTAGGATGGTAAGAGATGCACAACTTGTTATACCTTCACTTTGCAAAATACTACAATGAGTTGGATTTTTAAGTTATAGAAGTTTGTTATGCTCTCAATAACAAAAGTTGAGTATATTGCTATCACTAAGGCTAACAAGGAGATGATATGGTTACAAAATTTCACAGCTGAATTTGGCAAGACAAGAAAATGAGAAGTTGCATAGTGATAGCATGAGTGTCATTCATCTAGCCAAGAATGTTGCATTTCATGCCAGAATGAAACACATCCAACTTTGATATAATTTCATCATATCGCTTCTGAAAGATGGTCAATTATCTTTAGAGAAGATACACACAACCTAGAATCATGTAGATATGCTGGCGAAGATGGTGGCAATTGATAACTAAAGCTATGAGTAGCTTTAATTAGCCTTCATAAAGGATAAGAGAAGGAGTGAGCTACACTACAAGTACTATAATTGGTATTACATATTGGGAGAAGGATTGATTGCAATCAATTTTGAGGTGGGAGATTGTTAGTTCTGTGTGAAATCTAATTGTGTTCATCAATTGAGTTATATTATTGCTTGGGACCTTAATTCAATTTGTTGAGCTCGCTGGGAGATTTTAGGGGGTTCTCCTTGGATGCAATTTTTTTTAGTATAGCACCCAATGCTATGTACCCGAGTGCTATAATATTGTATACCCGAGTGCCTGACACTGTATACCTGAGTGCCCCAATATTATTTAGTTTGGTGAAAAAAGATAAAGAGGGGAGCACCGCGACACTCTAAACCTCAGCGATGCAGTGCTGTTATGGGGTATTGTGGCGATCCAGACCCTAGTGCTATGGCGTTATCATGGAAACATGACATAGAGAATTGAGCGCTGCGATACAATAGGTTGATGATGTGGCATTACGAGGAGAACAAAGCAATTTTCTTTCTCATTTTTCATTTAGGGTTGCGTCCCTTTGTGGTTGTTATGTGTATCACTTGGTTTAAGAATAATGCTAGAGAGAAGAGAGATAAGGAGAGAGTGAGAGAGAAAAGAGATCTCTACTATTTTCTCTCAATTTCTATGGTGAATTTCTTAGTGTGGTGTGGCTCCGTGATTTTTCCGAGTTTCATATTTTTTCATATTAAATCATGGTATTCTTTTCTTTCCACCATAATTTTCTATTTCTTTTTTGTTTCATTGCATGATTTATTACTCCCCAACATAGGATTAGCTTTAAGCTAGCTTAGTTTTGTCCATAGGTGCACCAAGGTGTTTAAATGGTCAAACAAGGGTGATTATACTATGATTTAATCATAATTTAGTCAATGGAATCCTAATTTGGTTTATTTGGTCTATAAGTAAAAATGAGTAAATTGCACTAGGTTTGGGTTATGCCTAAATATGAATCAATTCATCATGGGTTTGACCATTGATGACTAATTTATGGTATATTTTTTAGTAGGTTAGGTTGAGTTTGATCAGCTTTTTATTTTTTTGTTTTTTTTATTGAGGTTGGTCAGCTTAAGTGGATGATTTGAGCCTGGGTAGATTTAAGGTTTTAATTGAAGTTCATACTTCGCAATATAGGTATAAATTTTAGCAAAAAAAACATAATTTTTTAAATTTTACTGCTAGTTATATATAGTAATTAATCAGCCACAACTTATGACCATGCTAACAAACACAAAAAAAATTCATAAATAAGTTGAATATATTCATTTGCTAATTAATTTCTTCTGATTAATATATTTTAAATAAATACATAATTG
>NW_021318559.1:0-3335 GCF_001605985.2 Dendrobium catenatum | reverse complement strand
TTTGAATCAAGCGGCTCGACGAGATGAATCCAACGAGCCCAAGTTTGCCAAATTTAGACATCAATAAGACTTTCAAATGTCTGATGAACGATATATGATCAAGGGATTCAATATCAGCTGCAACCACTCCCCATTTACCCCTGATTTCTCACATATTTATGAGTCATGTCACTACAGAAATCTATAAATAAACCCATCACTTCTCTTGACTGGGGACCCAAGCAAGAAGAAGAAGAGAAGAGAAGAAGGATAGGAGGGAAGAAACTCCTCGACCACCGCCAGAAATTCTGCCTGACTTCGAAGTGACGTCGGAATTCTGCCTAACTTTCACAGGATGCCAAAATTTTTCCCGACTTCCACAGGACGCCGGAACTTCTTCCCGACTTCCACGGGACGTCTAAATTATGCCCAAACAATGCCGGAGTTCTGCCTGACTTTTTAGTGACGCCGAAACTTCACCCATGTGATGTCGAAATTCTGCCCGATCTCCAAGCGACTTTGGAATACAACCCGAATTTCCAACATCATCGAATCTCAAATTATTGTTTGTAATTGAACTTCAATTCGGGAGTGAATTATTGTAATATGATCGTCATAAATTTTAAGGATGAGTCAGCCTCTTATACCTCAAGCAAACACTTGTGGATTCATTCATACTGGGCGTGGCCCGTGGTTTTTTCCCATCCAAGGTTTTCCACGTAAAAATCCAAGTTTTCTTTATTTTTCTCATGTTTGTGTGCTAGTTTTTCTAACTTCCATGGTAAAATTAATTCTCCATAATTTCAATTAGGTGAAATCATGTGATTTTTTTCCTTTTAATTATTTCACATAAAAACTTTGTCGACTCTTGCAACTCTTCTTTTATACATGTGTGCTAGATCTTCTTAAAAAATTAGGACATCAAATACTTTCTATCTACTGTAGCAAATATTATAGAATGCAATCATTTATCGCTTTTCTCTTTTTAACCTTCTTAGGCGTGAACCTAAAACTATAATAACGTTTGATATGATATCCGTACAATGCTGAGACAGAAACTATCTAACTCTACCGCCATGTAAATTCTAGTCTGCAACAATGGTCATAAAGCTGTTGTAAGAAAAATATTAGATTTGTGTGAAATTTGATTACGCCAATCAATCTGGTTGTACTATTGTCTCAAACTTCAACATTGTCGATCGAGTTCGTCAAGGGGTAGAAAGAGGCTTGCCCCTGCTTCGTTTCTGGGGCTTTACTGCCAAAATTTTATTTTTTTCGTATAGACGTACAACACTATATACTTGAGCGCTGCAGTGTTACACTCACTGATTGGAGATAAAGAGCAAAGCGCTGCAGTGCTTTAGGCGGCAGCTCCATAGCGTTACAGAGTGGCTTAGAGACATAGTAGAGCGTTGTGGCGCTCTAAATCCCAGTGTTGCGAGTCGGATTAAGCATTTTTTCTTTCTTGTTTTTTATGCTTAATTTGAAGGGTTGCGTCCCTAGTGTAATTGAAAAGTATCTTTTGGTATGTTTTGTGGAGAGAATGAAGTGTGAAGTAAAGTGAGATAAGGAGTAAGCACGAGATTTGTACAATTTTTCTCAATTTTCATAATGAATTTTTTGGTGTGTTGTGACTTTGTAATTTTTTTCACGTTAAATCTTGGTTTTCATCTCCTTCAATTTCTTTCCTTGTTTTCTTTATTATGTGGTTTCTTCCAAACAAAATGTAATTATTCTAAAGCTACTATAAAACAATTTCCTAACACAAAAATTCTTAAAAGCCACCAAAAAAGGAGCCAAACAAAACTTTGATTGCTAATTGAATAGCAAAGTAATAAAAAAAGTTGTCCCAAATAAAATCTGAGGATCAGTTTGGAATGACGTCATTTTTTTAAAAGGTGGTGGACCTTTGAAGAAAGTAACTTTTTTGAATGATGCTATAGAAAATGACTTACTAGCATAATTTTTTTTTGAAAACAACAAAAAAATAGTGACTAAATAAAAATTGTGATGACAATTTTAATAACAAAATGCAATAAAAAAGTTTTTTTAAATGAAGTTTAAGTACCCTAAAATTAGGTTGAGGGACAAATGGGCCCCTTATGTATTAAACATCCTGAATTTGATTCCTTAGTCAGATCTAGAAAGCTAAGGTCATTGAATTTATGAATTCAGTTTGTAAAATTTATGATAGTTGTAGTCCTTTAAATAAAAATCTGATTAATTCCAGAAGAGATCAATCGAGAAGTAAGTATGAGAGCTCTTTCCACTATTCCGTTTGACGAAAAAAAATGATTTTTTTTTTTTTAATTAGCAGCTGTTTGTGATATCTAAGTATGATGATAATGAGTCTCTATGCTTTGCTATTGATTTTAAAGACCTCTCAATTGTCAAGTTTTAAAGCTCTTGAACAAAGTAGAGAGGCATGGTAATTTTTTAATGAAGTTTTTCTCTATTAAAACTGTGTAGCATGTTCTGCAGCCATTCATATAGCTTTAAAGGATTTTTAAAACAAAAATTATACAATAAAGCTTGATTTATGGGCAGTTTTCTATTGAAGGGAGTAGGGGCTCTCATCTTCATTCACTGTAGAACAAATGATGGGATCATGTTACCACTCTACTCAGAAGTCTAACAAATTAAATAAGTAAATCTTTGGTCTAATTTTTAAGAAAAAACTTGTTTGCTTCTGTAATGTATTGGTCCGGTTTTACTTCCGCAAATCACAATGGTATATGATTCCTATATGTAGGATGTATATGATGTTGTAATGTGTCCCCCTCTTATAATAGCTCAATAATAAAGGAATATAATTCATGTTATCCCTCTCTCTCTTGCAAGAAAGTTTGTTCTTGCAGCGAAGGAGAGGCTTCTTCTTCCTCTAATTTCATAACAAGTGGTATCTGCGCCTCATTAAGGCGATCTCTAGGTGGAGAAAGATATTTATCCAAGAAAGGGATGTTGAATAGACGAGTCGTGCTCGTGATCGGGACGGGCGAGGCGTGGGCATATACACGCGAGCCTGGAGTTGGTTGTCCGCGGGCTGCCTGCCTGGAGCAGAGCACAAGTTGTCTGCGGGCTGGAGCAAGTCAAACATGCAGCAGTGATAGCGTGGATCATGCGTAAGCTCGAGTTTTCCACACTGGCACATTGGCACGATTGTCCAAAGAGAAGCTCGCAAGACCATTGGACCGGTTGGAAGACTGGATTTACATGTTCTTGATTAAAGATCGGTTTAGAACTTTTGTGGTAGAGCCTCAGTGATGTAGTGGATCGTCGGAAGATGCGACCTGCAAGAAGGATTTAGGTTTCCCAATTTAGGGAAGAAGAAGGAGAGAGCTTTTCAAAAGCTTCAA
>NW_021318558.1:381186-393728 GCF_001605985.2 Dendrobium catenatum | reverse complement strand
ACGGTGAGTCTTGAATGCATGACTAGGGTCTCGCGATACTATACTGGAGCCCCATAGTTGAAGTATCAAGGATAAAGCTACCATCGTATTGATAATATTTTACATTTCCAATAAAGATGAAAACACTGGTAATGCGCCACGAAGTGTTTAGCATTTCTTATGTAAGAAGTCTCACTATGTTTCACTCTTTTTTTTCTGTTATTTTTTATGATTTCTACCGGCAGATTTTATTGACTTATAATCCTTATCTGAGCAGCTTATGCCCACATTGCAGCGGACATTGTTATATTCTGTTCAACAATATTCTCTCCACAATATTGCGTAAACCTCTTATGTCCTTCTTCTATTACGACTTTATTTTTTTTTTCTTTTAATTTCTTGCAATAGTGAATTCCATGAAATATTTTCCCGTCGAACCTTTTTGTGACCTCATCAATTGTTTTAGCTCTTTCGCGATCACTAAAGCTGGTTGCAATTTCAAATACTCCTAATAATCTCTAAAGATTGCTGTTAGCGCAACATTGTTCGATTTTCTTCCCTGTACTAACACATAAACGATCCATAGATGCAGTCTCTTCATCTGCTGGTTATAGTCACTTAGAAAATGCATCTCTTAATTTAGAATTGAGCAAAGTTTCGTTTATTAGCTGCATAGACAGCAGATCTCACATTCCTGTGAAATTCTACAACCATCGCAGATAAACTTCGAGTAAGTTGCCCATTTTGGGCTTGTTTGAAATTTGATTGAGGGCACCCAATGCCGGGACAAATTGCTCAAATTGGATTCTGCGATAACTGTCTGCAATTTTGTCTGAACTATTAACTTAATGTCTGTGATTACAGACGCCCTCCTCCAATATAGTCGATCATTAATGTCAAAATATGTATAGTGAAACATTAATCATTAAATCTTCTGCACACAAATGGAGTTCTGTACTCTGTAATCATGAACGATGATGCCCATAGAGGTATCTAAGCTGAACTCTCTCTTCGTGCAGTTCTCTCTCTCATCATTCTGTCACTCTCCTAAATCATTGTAGGAGTGCGTATTAGGGGGTGCGGTTTAACTCTAGTAACCTTCTATCTGATTCTGAACAGTTAGACAACGAAGGCTTTTAATAATGATTAGTTCCTCAATTTACAGGTTTTTTGATGTGTTATCTAGTTTGTGCCTAAAACTAACGAGATCCACTTTTTACATAAGAGTTTTGTGCAAAACAATCATCTTGTTTGTGAGTTCGTTGGTTTCCGAGATTATTGTTCTTTTAAGGCACAGGACAACATGTCAGCTTTGTGCAAGCTCCTACGAGTTAAACCTCAAATTTCTAAATGGTTTGGCCAGAACATTGATGTTATTAGATCTACGAGTAAATTAGTAATTGCCCCCGGTCGGGCATGGATACCCTCTTCGATCATCATCTCAAGAGCTCAATGGCCTCATTTCCATGGCATGCTGCGCAAAAGCTGCAATAATGGAATTCCATGAGACAACAATCATAAATTTGGCATATAAGAACACAAGATGAAGCTTCCAATAGCTCCACATTTGGCATACATTGTCACAAGGGCAATTTCCCTGCGAGATAGTTGTTTTCCAGAAGAGGATTTTGGGTAAGAGGCTTCGCAATAATCCAATTTTTCTCTATCATCGCAACATTGTCCCCAAGTTTGTAGGTCTTGCAGGTGATAGAGTGCTTTTGGCTTGCCGAGTTGCCATAGGCTTCAAACGATTTACCTAATCAGCAATCTATATTAGATGTTTATCCCTGAGGCAATTTTGTCAGATGAATATTTCCTGTTTGCAGATTCTGCCTTGTTGTACGTTGAAGTTTATAAAGATGTAAAATTATTTATCTGTTTATGGTAGCTTATTTTGATCTCACATTGCAATGCTTTGCATCTTTCTGGTTTAAAAATCCACGACCTTCATTTTCAGTTGTATGGAGCATGTATTAAATGGACCTCTTCAGCAGACACACAACTTCAGTGTTTAGTGTATAAAGTCGAATCGCAATATGTGTTGAGAAGGCTCAAATCCTTTTGCTTACTTTTTCCATATACATAATTAACGATCTTATGTCGATTTGAGTGAGTAGGCTTTGTCAGGATTATCGCTTATATAACACTACTTTGTGATCATATCCGAAAGCAACAAATGTTAGTAAACAAATATATAATAGTGGAATTAGTTAGATGTGAAATTTTACATCAGGCTTTATTTATATCGCATCGGTGTTTCATGTCTGTGTTTCGCAGATATGATTATAGTGTCTCTTTTTAAAACAATATGTGTTTGAACTTGCAGTGTGGGAAAAAATAAAGAAATACACTTACTTGTATTGTAATATAATTAATTTTCTTCTATGAGCATAAAAGATTTTATTAACATAATGGACAATATAATCGGTCACATATAGAAATTGTAGCAAATACAGTTGAAAATAAAGTATATTAACCCACGTATGCTACACTAAGAGATATTTTCTCTAGAGAGAAGAGGAGATAGAATAAAATATCTAAGGTTGCAGATTATAAGAATTAAATAATTAAGTTCAATTCGTTTCCTTAATATAAGAGAGTCAAGTTCGTTTCTTGAGAGTGTCATGTTTTACTTCATCTCAGTTTTTTAAGAAATATGAAGTTACCTTGATTACATGGGTATCAATATATTGAACTATTAAAATTATTAATTTTGTTATCTAACTACACATACGAGTAAACTTGGTGCCAATAAGGAAAAAAGACGTATTATTTGTTTATTCTTTGTGTATGATCGAATTAGAGAGGATGCTCTCGTAAAACTCTGTATAAAATTGAATTCTTAGAGATTGCGGCAATGCTATCTTATGTGCACATTTTAGACCAATAGAATTTTTTTGAAAATACGACACGAATAAACTTAGACATCTCCATGACAATAATTAGACAATAGCAAAGGTAGACACAGCTTGAAAATTCTGAGAAATGAGTGTTATTGCATAAGCTCTTGTTTAATAGGATTTGATCACATATTTCTTTAAAAAAATAGGCAGGGTTGTAGTTTTGAAGTAGAGCAGGTGGGATTTTATGCTACCTCTTAATCTGCTATTAGAATTTAGTAAATTTTGAAATATATACCGTTTTAAGATAGCAGATTGAGTTTTAGTACAATATGAATATGATGTTAATATACGTGTAAAGTAGAGCTATTGAAATCGTGAAATTCCAACCAGAGAAGAGATGAGAATATGCTTTTGTTCAACTGTCAATTCCCAGACAACACAAACCTACCATCCATTTTATCAAACACTTGAACGTGGCAGAAAACCCTGTATAATTTATGTTTTTTATGAGCACTACTTGAAAGTTATCTGTGTTCTGATACTCAAAGATCTCGCTAGAGGCTACAATCTATCATCAAAGTGTTGAGAGCTTCTCCTGGTTACTCCAGAGTTGTTTCTTGAATCATGTTTGGCATACGAAAAATATGAAGCTCGCTTTCTCCTGTAGTGTTTGGTCACCTTTTTTCTTTAATAACTGCATTTAATTTTTTGGCTCAGTTCCACGCAATATTTAGTGGAATGTTTAATAAATGAAATGTTCTGAGAAACTAGATCATTGAATGTGGTCTGCTAAGTTGTTTAGCCTCTGTTGTTGCTTTGTGCGGACTCATTTATCTGTCCTCCAGGGCTCCTAGCAAAAAGAATGGATAATGCTGTGCTGTAATAATTAATCACCAAATTTTAGTATGTGAGATTTGGCTGAATATAGTAAAGCGTTTTGTTTCTCTATATATCACATTGTAGACCCGACCGTTATGACTATTTTATTACTACCTCGATTCGTTGAGAACTTTTGTTTCTCAAGCCCACTAACCGAGAGTGATTTATGGAGTCTCAAGTTTGTATGATGAGCTAATAGTGACTATGAGCACACATTACTCTTGGATGAGGTTTTAATTTTTAGTCTAATTCTCCTAGAAGGGTATTATGTATTTTTAAGATTTCAGGCATTGGCTAAAGAGAACGCCAGTAAAATTATCGTGTAAAAACCCAAATATACAGTAATTGACGAAATTTGCGGAGTTTGCTTGTCATAGTCCTAGACATGAATTACCATGCCAAGCAGACACCGCCATTTCAGATTGGGTTTGATAGATTAATTATTCGCTTTATACCGTTTTCAATGGTCTCGAGGGTGCGCGATATGTGACATGGCAAGGTTGCAATAAAAAGAACATTCGTGAAGAAATTAATTTCAAAGGACAATGCTGATAAGCTTGTAAGATGTAATCTAACAAGGTTGTCTGAGGAGACTAATACACAGTTTAGCATTTGGAGATTCGTTATCAAATTTTAACAAATTTTTATTATAAATATTGATTTTTATCATAGAAATATATGATAATAGCTAAAGTATCAAATTAAATAAAAATGAAAGGAAATTATGAAATGGATGTCTCAAACACAACCACAAATCTTTACAAGAACAATAACAATGACACAATAAGCTTTTATCCACTAACATCGTCGCTACATGAATTCGGTTTTCTCCAATGTCCTTTAAGAGTGAATTTCTCAATTAAATGTAATAAAGAAAGGTTTTTTTAATATTTTATAACCAACATCTTTTTAGGTATATCGTCTACTTTTCTTAACTAAGTCAAATCTAATATATCTATCTCTCATATCAAGTCATCGAAAGGCTGTTATTTTAAGTGACTAAACATCGTAAGATGACTCTCCTTAATCTTATCTGCCATTGGAGGTTACTTCAACTTTTCACGTATATCTTGTTTCGTATTCTATCTTTAAGAGTGAAAACCACTCATCCACCTCGAGTGGAAGTCACTCTACAAACACTTAACTTAATATTATGCTTTTCTTTTAGTTGACCAAATGTTTTGGGCCATAAAGCATTGGGCAGGCCTCTCCACCATCTTAATAAAATCTTCCTCACGTTTGAGGGGTACTTTTCTATCAAAACAACCCGAATGATCTGATGTTATTCCACACTCACCATGCCAATTGAATTCTACTTATGATATCTCCATCTATTTCACCAATACTCTATATTAAACTCAATATACTATAATGTGTACTCTTGTTAATGATTTGAACTTGCCTAAAGTTTATGATTACACTCAATAGATCTATACTGACTAAAATCGATCACTCAAATGTACTCAATTTAGTCTACCCAACCGAAAATTCTTAGACTCTAAGGATGACCTTTATAATTGGGTGTTACTTCATTGCCCCTCTAGTCTATCAAAAGAGAATATCAATCAGCAAATAAGCATACACCATGTCATCCTCTTGTAAATGTTCTAGTAAAACATCACATAACTAAAGGAAAATGATATGGACTTAAGCCGATCCTTATTTGTAATCCAACTTAAATAGGAAAATACATGGTCAATAGCACATTGTGTTTGAACTCAGTAAAACTCCTACTACATGCCTTAGGAATGAAATATAAGCATCGTTAACCCTTTTGTTTTCTTCTAGAATTATCCATAGCATTCTCTTATAACACACTCACTCTCCTCCTCTAAATTATAAATATCATATATAAAGACCTCCTCATTCTCATCTATACTTATCCAGTCAAACCCTCATAATGTATATGCTTCCATATTTTATCAATCCTGGCATGAATTCTAAATTGAATTGAAAAACATGTCGAATATTGCTCTATAACTCTTCCTATAATCTAAATAATGAAAACATTAACTTAATATCCCCGATAATGCATAATTTTGTATATTTAATTAGAAAGAATCAATTGAGTAGATAAAAAATTTGCAATCAAAATATATTGACTGAGCTATTCTTAATAAAAAGTTGAGGTTATGAGTTCATCAAGATTTTTGGAGTTTGATTTATGTGCGAAGATAAGCAATATTAACTCATAAATTCAATAAATTTTATTCCCTTGTTAAGAGAGTTGTTATTTGCAATGTTTTACATTCTTGCAACTTGTATTATTTTGATGATTTCAATATTATTATTTATATTATAGATATCTCCTACATTTTTTTGGAAGATTTGTTTTTGCTCTAGTGTGTCTAATATTTCGAAAAAATTCAACTCCAAACTAGATACTTCAACTCAAATTCAGCGATCCAATCATTTTCAATTAAAAGCTTTAAAATGTCTTTGAATTGAGAGGAAGTGATTGTAATTGAGTGAATATTCCACAATCACACATATGGGAAAATAATTTTTGTGAACTGATCGTCGGAACGAACATAGTTCGTACGGGATGATCATGACAATTGCCCCTCGGAACGAGCAAGATCGAGACAGGCAGTGAGAAATTTTTTCTAGTCCTAATCGTCCGATAATTTAAGTATTCGTCCATGGAAGAACGCCTCTGGATTCTCACTTAGGCACTGTTCGTCAGAACGAAATGCATGTTCGTCTCTAACGAGCGTTATTTAATTCTCTATTTAAAATCGTCTAGGATGAAAATTTACCCTCGCCCTGACGAAACTCTCTGTTTAAAGTCGTCCAGGATCGAACTCATTATCCCAGGACGAACCGAACTAAACTTACCCAACAGTTTGGTTACGTCTTGTAGGGATTTAGGAACCGGACCTATAAAATAAACGTTCGTACCGGACGAACCTAATTCGTATGGGAGGATGATCGTGTACTAACATAGTTTGTTAGCCACAATATACATTAGGGTGTTTCCGACACTTTAAGTCAATCGTCCGAGAATGATCCACGTCGTACGGGATGATCCACATGTTGTGGAATTGAAATTTTATGTTTTTGGACCAGTTTTTCTGTATTTCCTATAGATAGTCTAAATTTAAAACTACCACCAAATCTTTTCGTCCATTGATCTTCGTGGCTATTGGAAAGAAGACTCAACAGAGAGTGAGAGAGAGCATTCAAGAAGGATTTCTTTCACTGGAGCCGAGAGCTTTGCTTGGTGTTCAAAGTAGATTTCCCTACTTGTGATTTGAGATTACTTCACTCTTTTTTTTCTTTCATTCTAGATTTCTTGTGAGAGATCTATCAAGGATTGGTTTCTCTGCCCATACTAGGAGAGTGTGGAAAAGGATGAAGGGTTCTATGCTAAGAACACTAGGGAGTTGTGAAAGGACGAAGGATTTCTCTGCCACATAGGAGATGTAAAAAGGACGAAGGGTTTCTCTACCCACACTACGAGAGTGTAAAAAGGATGAAGGTTCTCTGCCCACACTAGGAGAGTGTAAAAAGGACGAAGGTTCTCTGCCCACATTAAAAAGAGTGTGAAAGGAACGGACGGCTCTCTGCCCAACACTGGGGATAGTGGAAAAAGACGATGATTCTTCTCCGCACCGGATAGTGGGTGAAAAGAGTGTTTGTAAAGGCTTCTCGCTTGCTGTGGGTGCAAGGAGAGACACTATTGGTATTAGTGCAATACTCAGAGAGGCTCTAGGAGTAAGATGTAGGTCTGGTTTAGACCGAAACCACTATAAATCTTATGTCGTTTATTTTTACTATTTTTTATTTTTTTGTATTTTTACTGTTTAAAAAGAGTTGTGGTTGAAAATTTTTTATTAAAATTTTATTAAAATTATTTTCATTCAACTCAATCTAAAAGAGGGAATTTATATTTATCTATCTTCATCTTCCCCCCCTCTTGATAGGCTGGGACTTAATTTAGTTAGTAAACCTATTCAGCTAACCTCAACAAGTGTATCAGAGCTTTGTTTCCAAAATCATAAGTTTAAACTATTTTTGATTAACTGTAGATGACTACTTTGGAAAACCGAAACACACCTGAAGAAGTTACTCTATTACAGACCTCCACTTTGATCATATACCTTTTGATTTTGGAAAAACACGCATGTCTACTTTCTTACAGTCACTTGAATTATCGCATGTGGATCTAGTCCAAGAAGGATATACAAACCAAACTAGATAGTTGATGGAGTTAAGAGTTGAAACACTTTTGCAGACTGACTGAGAAAAGAACGTGACCTCAGCACAACTAAACGTTAAAATGTTTGAATAGTTGCTTTGTGGCTTTATAATCTGAGACTACATGTGGGTTTTCCACTTGCAAAAGTGGAAAGGACTATGGGATAGACCTTTGTATAACATATGAGGGGACTAATGGGTTAATACATTTAGACTTAAATATCTTGTTGCATGATTATGAACTGTTTCGTAGAAATACTGTAATGAATCCATTTTTGATATGGTATAACAAGATTTACTTAAATAGTCCATCTTCTTTGCATGCACTTGTAGGCGAACTAAAAATATACTGAAATTGTTAATAAGCATTCTTCGTTGTTACCTACTACTTAATGATGCTAAATTACTTGCAATTACATGAGTCTAAAGATATAAGAATTATTCAATTGACAATATTCTTGGTTCACTTATTACTTACGAGCAAGGAAGTTACCAAAAAAAGATTGATGCAGGTGAAACCACGAAAGGAAAAGAATATAGCAACTAAAAGTGGAAGAGTATAAGAGTGAACACTCACAACCTGTAGGATGAAGACGACTTACATTAATGACTAGCATAATCAGAGCTTTCTGAAGAGGAAGCAGTAGAGATGCCAGCAATGGAATAATTATAATTTCAATAGAAATGGCAAGGTTTCTAATGATGTGATTTGTTATGAATGCAGGAAACTTGTCCATATCAAGACTGATTTGCCCAAAACTCAAAGCTACTCTAGTAGGCAATAATGTAGAGGAGAAACCAATTGTAAAAGAAGGGCAATAAGAAGTTTCAAAGAGCTTTTATGGGTGCGATCAACTTCAGATTCATCAGAGACTAAAAAGAACGAATGACGTTATCAGATCTTTGCTTGATGCAGAGAGTCCTTGATAAGCAGATCAAGAGATAAGTGATTAACTATGATGAAGTATTTGAAGTTTCCTATAATGCATGCAGAATGCATATAGAAAATGAAGAAAATAAAATGCTAGTCACAGTTTAAAATTTGAAGAACTTTAAAACGACATGAAATTCTCTTAGGAAAGATCTGCCTTAATAGATGACAAGCCACAATGAAACTTACTCGATGAATTTAATGACTTGAATAAAAATCAGAGAATTGTAAAAAATCATCATATGTGATTCTTGAAAAAAGAATTTAAAAAATTTAAAGATGATAATTAAGAAAGCAAAACATATCGAATTCAATTATACAATTAAATCTGGAAGATACGGAAGGGGGGAGCTGAAATTCATTTTATAAGTTGAAAATAAAAGCTCTCGAGGATAATAAGTATCTCCGACTTGAAGATTTTACTAATCTCTATTTTGTATCCTAAATTTTACACAACCTAAAAAGATAGATAAAGTAGTATAAAGAACTTGGAATCATTTTTCCTAATATTAAATATAATAGGATTGTGGATTGCTTGGACATATAGTCACACATGTGACTTGAGATGAACAACTAATTTGGTGTGAAGGGCCCTAAATGCATAACCTAGACATATCATACATGCATTGATTATAATTGCCAAAAGCGAGAAGCCAAATTTTTGGGTTCCTAGGTTAACATTTGATATTTGCAGGTTACTCCCACAAGACCTCGTGATGAGCGTATGGATACATGAACAGCGGATTTCAAAGCATAATGATTGGAGATACGCTTAAATTCTAACGCAGAAGTGAGGATTGGAGGCAAGGTTACAGCTTGAGATAGATAACCAACAAAGAAGGTGGTGGACTCAGGTATGATTGGAAACTTTTTAAAAAAATATAAACAATGTGTTATTAGTGTTTGAAGGTTTAAGCATAATTTGTTCAGTATAATCAGCTATGTGATAAGGGTTATTGTGTAAAATTTTTTTCATACTAAGCTGCATATAAGCCTAAAATGGTAAAGATGTTTTGAATGAAAAAGGATAATAATATTTAATATGGCTAGATTTAAATTTCATTCAGTCTCCTACTATTTTTATTGAAAACTGTTCTGATGAAGCTCATGGTTGACATGAAGGACTTTGTCATTCTAGTCATGAAAAATCTTAGGAGGATTCTAAAAGATTAGTGAGTGGTATACTAAAACTAGGACTTTCTAAGGGATCACCTTTGTGATGCATGTCAATTAGGAAAATAGGTGAATGTCATCTTTTCATCCAATATAGGATCTTAGAAATAGTAACATGGAAATTTTTACACATGGATCTTTTTGGACCAGTTAGAATTGTAAGTCTAGGTGGGAAGGTATACGGATTTATATGTGGATGATTATCAAGATTCACTTGGTTAAGATTTTCTATTCATAAAAGTTGAATCATTGAAAATTTAAAAAATTTTGACTTGGATCAAGGAAATTAGGGTGTGAAATTAATTTATACAAAGTGTAATTGAGGAGAATTTTGAGAATGCAGAGATTTAAAAATTTTTGTGAAGGAGAAAGGAATTGATCACAACTTTTGCTGCACCTAGAACCCCTCAACAGAATGTGATAGTTGAATGAAAAACAGAACATTAATGGAAGCCACACAAGCAATGTTGGTAAGAATAATTTACTTCTAAATATTTTGGGCTGAGGCGATTAGCACTGTTCATGTTATGTCTGAAGGGTGATATAAGATCTAAATTAAATAAAACACCCTAGAGTTGCTAAAAGGTAGAACATCTTATTTATCATACTTCTGACAGTAGTGATAAAGGATTTAAGATATTTGCTAGGTACTCAAGAACTTATGATTTGACATCCTAAGTTTAGCTTTCTTTAAAATTATGGTTACTCAGATTTCTGACTTTTGCAGGTTTGTATGGGTGGATTAGGAAAAAGCACTTCTGGAATATGTCATTCATTGGAAATTCTCTTGTTTCAATGGTCTAGTAGAAACAAAATTCAGTAGCCCCTATTATTGTTGAAGTGAATACATTGCTTTAGAAAGTTGTGTGGCACAGTAACTTTGGTTCAAATACCAGTTGATTGATTTAGGATTGTCTATATGCACTATTCCATTTATTGTGATAACACTAGTGCTTATTTGCATTTTTAAAAATCCTATTCAACATTCCAGAACGCAAATATGACTGTCAACATTTGACCCGACCCAAAAACCCGACCCCGAAAATTTTGGGTTTGGGTCAACCCAAACCCGAACCGGCCAGAAACCCGAATCAACCTGTTTTGAGCCCGTTTTTATTAATTTAGTGAAATTTTAAAGAGGATTTTTATGAAATAAATAAATGATCATTTCAAAAAATTATAAAACATTGTTACCCAAATTAAATTAATCTTGATTTATTTAAATTAATTGAAGTAAATATTACCTTAATTTGATTTAGATTTAATAATTGAATTAAATAAAAAATATTTAATAAATATACCCGAACGCAGGTCAGGTTCGGGTTGACCCGGACTCGAAGCGGGTCGGGTTTAGGGTTCGGAAAACCGAACCGTTTGGCAAAAATGGGTCGGGTTTTTAATAGTGGTCGGGTCAATTTCAGGTTGAACCGAACCCGACCCATGACCCATTTTGTGACAGCCCCTACATATAGACATAAAGCATCATTTCATAAGGGATCATGTGTCCAAAGGAGAAATTGAATTCACTCATGTTTCTACTGAAAATCAACTTGCAGACATTTTTACAAAACTATTATCCTTTGTTACTTTCAGTACATTAAGAATAAGGCTTGGTGTGATTGATTTGAATGCTTAAATAAAAATGTTTTTTGCAACATTGATATTTTTTTTAGTTAATGTTTTTGTGTTTGTTATTTTGTTGTTGTTGTGTTTCTTAGTTTTGATTTGTGTGAATGATTTTATTTTGTTTTGTTTTTGATTTTTTTTTTCATCTTCGTCCGGGATGAAATAGTTTCGTACGGGACGATTTGTGTAGTATGACAATCTTTGGGATTTTGAACCGTTTTAAGAGCAGTTTTAATGTAATTCGTCTGTACGATCGTCACGATCGTCCGAGATGAAATATTTTTCAAACGACAGGATCAATGAATGAAGAAGTTGAATGGATAAGACAATTTTTAATAAGAAGTTCGTCCGTACGAACCTTTGGTTCATCCAGACGAATACATGTTGGTTCATAGCGGGGGATGGTTTTCAACTGCCATTAAAATGAATTGAATTTCTGATCATCCAGATGAACACGTATTCATCTGTACGATCATTTTGGTCAAAAGCCTGTACGAAAGGAATCTTCGTAAGTTGTGTATTTACGAAAAACTGTTTCTTTTTTGACTCATTCGTTCATCCATACAAAATTTGTTTGTACGGGATGAATATTATTCGTACGGGACGAAAGAAATTTTGTCTAGTACGAACAGTCATTTTTCCATAAATTGATGGTAATTTTTAACTAAACAATCACTTTCACACATCTCTTTCAAACCTTTCTTCTCTTAAGATCTTTTAATGGCAATTCTAGCAAGAGCCAAAAGTCTTTGGCTAAGGGTCCTCTAAGAAACACATCTAAAAATTTCCTTTCTAAAGCCAATGAAGAATTCTATGCTAGGTTTGTCTCCGTGAAAATTACCCCATATAGAGTACTCCTACAGGAACAATTAATTTTTAAGGTAATGCACTTGTTTGCCTCTACTCAATTT
>NW_021318558.1:352255-381086 GCF_001605985.2 Dendrobium catenatum | reverse complement strand
CCCAAAGAGGGTTAAGTTTTTAAAATTACCAATTCACCCCCCCTCTTGGTATCTTTAGGACATTAACTTAGGTCTAACAACCTATTCACTAGACTCAACAATTAGTACATTAACTACCATCATTAAAACAACCCAAGTTCCACTCCAGTCTAAACCCATACCCACTAAAGCTAAAAGAAACTCTGAATAAAGTGAAGAAGTAGCAAAAATAGCCAATAGATAGAAGCCTGATACCAGCCATAAAATAGCAAAAACACTCCAAAAAGACCAGGAGTTGAATGAAACAAGTTTGAGTAACAAACTCATTGAAGCAAAAAAACCACATCATAGGGGAACCAAGGAAAACTCACAACCACACCACCAAGATTACCAAGCGACATGATATATAAACTAAGCATGATCCAAAAAAAACCCATAGTAAGCTAACCTGAGGTAGAACAGTTAGGTAATAGACATGCAGCACAAGGGTTTAAACTCTGAATTAAAAATGATACAATCATATCTAAAAAATAGGCCAAAAAAAACCCAAACAATATCCAAATGGCACAAGCAGTACGAGGATGGGAGAACCACCAACTTATAAAGAAGAAGGAAACACCCACACCAAAACACAAAGGAGCCACGAGCCCAAACCAAAACAAACATCTAAATTCTAACATAGGGGAGACCAATTTTGTCTATTCTCAAAAGACCCTTTAAAGGAGTAGGTAAGTTGGTGGCAAAGAAATCAGTAAGAAAATCCAAATTACACCCAAAATTAGCAAGCCAATCAGCGCAAGCATTCCCTTCCCTATACATATGAGACATGGTGAAATTAACAAAGATCAACCGCTACTTAATCTCCCTAACAAGATAACATAAATTTTGATTTGCACATAGTATCATCTATGTCATGTGAATAATAAATACAATAAATAGTATCAACTTCAATCCAAATATTAATAATTCCAAGAGAGATACATAATCTAAGACCATGAAGATTATTTGAAGGCTCAACACAAATAAAAGAACATTTACTTAAAGTGTCTGTACATGCCATAATAGCATTCCCATAGACATCCCAAATAATCCCACCACAACCGAAGCTTGACTCTATGACAGAGCCATCCGCATTTAGCTTATAGGTATTATTAGGGGGTTTAATCCAATAAACTAACCTAGGCTTCATAGGGGAATGGTCACCCTCTCATGAGATACCCAATTCAAGAGCCATGAAGAAATAGTTCTTAAAGTTCTTAATAGAGAGTAGATTAATAGAAAAGAGTCTCATAACCTTGTCTTTCACATTCTTAATAATCATATGATGGTTCATACCAATACCATTGAAAACAGAATTATTTTTATACAACCATAAATACCACAACATAAGGGAAGGAATAATATTTATAATATGACCTTTAGACTTAATAAAGCAAGAGTAAAGCATATTGTTAATAGACAAATTATCATTGAAATAATTTAATCTAACAATATTATCAAAATACGTCCAAATTTTAATAGCTATAGGTAAAAAAGAAAAATACATGGTGCATGTTCTCACATGATAACAACATTGACAATTTGGAAGCTAAGATGAAGCCTCTTTTAATTAAGTTCTCATTAGTGGGAATGAAATTATGCAAAATTCTCCAAAAGAAAATAGCTACAATGTTAGGATTACTTTTTCGACAAATCATAGAAAAAAATTTACAGATTTTATTCTTTGATCTAAAAGCATGTCAAGATTCGTTTATTTTGAAACTCCCATTATTAAAAAGATTTCATAATATTAAATCATCAGCATCATTGTTTTTAGGAAGGTTCAAATTTTGTTAAATAATAGAGTCAGGAATAACATCAACAAGTTTATGATAATCCCAATAGTTCTTAGCAATGAAATAGTTCACCTTAACAGCATCACTGGTAAAGGTATTGATAATAGAATCAATAGAATGAGACCCCAGCCAATGAACATGCCAAAATAAGATGTTAGCACTGCCAAGACCCCATTTAATGTGAGGCTCAACAACCCATTTAATATTGCAACATCTTTGCCAAACTTTACAATCACCTTTATTGTAAACACACATAGTAGGGTGGTTACCCACATAATACTTAGCATACATAAACTTGGCCCAAAGACTCACTTTAGCATGAAAGTTGTACCACAATTTGAAGGAGAAAGCATAAGATAAGGCATACATATTCTTACAGCCCAAAGCACCTTCTTCCAAAACACCACAGTACTTCTCCCAAAAGGACAAGCTAATTTTAGAGTTATTTTTGGTTCCCTTATCAAAAAAAAAGGTATTAAATAATTTATCAATTCTATTGTAGACCGTACGAGTAGGTTGAAGTGTTTAAAAGGTATAAATAGGAAGGGAACAAAGCACACTTCTAATAAGAGTCAATCTACAAAATAAACTCAAGAAGTTAGAATCCCAAGACATAAGCTTATTATGAACATAAATAATCAAATCATCAAAGTAAAAAATTTTTCTTCCTACCTCTAAAAAGAGGAACACCTAGGTACTTAAGAGGCAAATGACCTTGCACAAAACTAGTAAGGCCTTTAATAGCAGTAATACAATAATGAGGCACTTTGTTGGAAGAAATAAAGGAACTCTTACTCTTGTTCAGAAATTTCACATTAGCAATTTCTAATTTTTGAAGAAAACCCATAATCCAATTTATCCAGTTTAAGGAAGCATTAGTAAAGACAATAAAATCATCAGAAAAAAAATAAACAGGAAATAGGAAAACTACCCAAAGTTCTAAATAAAAGTCTAGCATAATTATCAAAGAGGATAACAATACCTCTAGACAAGTACTCAATAGCAATAATAAAAAGCCCAAAAGAGATACGATCACCCTGTCTTAAACTAAGAGAGGACTTAAAGAAATCAGTGCTTCTTTCATTAATAGTAATAGAAAAAAAAGATCCTTCAAAGCAATTTTTGATAAGATTAAAAAGACAGAATTAAAGCCAAACAAATGAAAAATATTGTAAAGAAAATTCCAATTAATATTGTCAAAATCTCTGGCGTTATATAATTTTATAATGATGTTTCCACCTTTCACCCTAACATCAAGGTCATGACAAAACTCTTGAGCTAAAAGAATGCTATTAGAAATAGCTCGACCCTTGACAAACCCCATTTGATATGGAGAAATAATTTTAGAAATGAGTGGGGTTAAACGATTCATTAGAATTTTAGAAATCAACTTATTAAAAAAAGTGTAAAAACTTACAGGTCTAAAATCATTCCAATTGTTAATAGAATTATTCTTAGGAATGAGAACAATAGAAGTTGAAGTGAAGAACTTAGGAAAGTTATGACCAACAAAAAAAAATCTAAAAAAGTAGCATAAAGATCATTACTAATAATATACCAAGCTTTCTAGAAAAAATTTGTTGTAAAACCATCTGGCCCAGCCACAGAATCAGCATTCATATCATGAACAATCTCCTTGACTTTCTCTAAAGTAGGGGGTTTAGAAAGAATGTCATTATCCTCTTGAGAAATGAGATTAGGAATAACAATAGGGTTATTAATAGGAGAAGGATTAAAATCCTTGTTGAGATGGTTATGAAAGTATTTAACCACCAAATTAGCAATTTCTTCAACATCCTCTGTGTAGGAACCATCAACATGAGTGATTTTATCAATGTAATTTTTAGCATGATTTCTCTTGACCAATGCTTGAAAATATTTAGTATTATTGTCACCTTCAATAATGTTTGTCATTAACTTTGTGTTTCCAAAAAAATGTCCTCTTGGGCTTATAATTTGAAAAGATAGTCTTTAAAATCATGAAGCAAATTGAAATTATCATTAGTAGGATACAATTAGAAATTATGGTTCATAGTACTCACTTTATTTTTGGCAATAAGTATATTAGTGAAAACATTTTTAAAAACATTTCTATTCCACCAATTTATTTTATGCTTAAGTCTTTTAAGTTTGAACCATAATTTGTTCATGCTAATAATAGAATTATCAGGATGAAGAGGAGCAAGCCATTTCTTCTGAATCATGTTCAAAAAGGAGTCATCAAGTAACTATAAGTTTTGAAATCTAAACTTAGGGGCAAGACCCACATGCCTAGTCTTGAGGCTAATAAGGATAGGTGAATGATCAAAAAGATTTATACTAAGATGTTCGATAGAGATAGAATAAAATGAGTTAATCCAACTATCATTTAAGATCACACGATCCAAACATTGCTTAAGTTACCATAGGTCCAAGTGAAATTATTACCAGAAAAAGCTAATGTCCACCAAGTTGCAATCCAAAATCATTTTGTTGAAATCCTCCATATAGTGATAAACAGAAGCAGTGCCCCTAAATTTCTTAGAGGGGTCAGAAATAATATTAAAATCACCACCAACTAACCAAGAAAAATTAATAATAATGTGGAAATTAGTGAGTTGTTTCCATAAAACTTTCCTAATAATATGGGAAGAAGCATCATACACAAAACAGGCATAGAAATTCATGTTTAAAAATTCAATACTGCAATGAAGAACATGAGTAAAATATCCAATAACCTCAATCATAATATGATCTTTCCAAAACACCTAAATCTTATTGGATGAATTAGCAACAGAATCATTAAAACCCAAGAATCTAGCAGTACTTAGTAGTTTAGAAGATGTAATGAGAGGTTCTAGTTAAACAACAATAGAAACATTATAAATACGGAAAAAATTCTTAACCCTCAACCTAAAAGAGGGGAAACCAATACCCCTAACATTCCAAATAATAGACTTAAACATAAGAAAGCGTAAATGACTAGTTTGAGAATGTGTGATCCTAGGAGATTATAAAATAATGTTTTCATTTATCCTATTCTTCCTATTTTGAACCTTATTATAACTAGTGTCATTTTCTAACAAGCTATCATCTTTAGTAAAACATTTTACCACAATATCCATATCCTTGTAATCAATTAAGTTATTTCTATGTTGATGTCAATTTTGAGAATACTTACTAACTTTAGTGATATCATCCATGTGATTAGAAATACCCGCCTGCCTTACCTCCTAAGCTAGCTCTCCATCTTCAAAGTCATATCCCTTTTCCATAATTTCCTTACCACCAATGCCAATACCATCATTATTCAATTCTCCTTCCTCCAAATTTCCTTTTCCCATGCTAAGAGTTTCTTCATCTGTGTCAACCTAAATAGGGTGCTTGTCATCCTTACTTTCTCCTGAAGCTTTATCATATTCATTCACAACAGGTTGAAGAGACAAAATATTAGCACAAGCTTTATTATTCGTCATAAAATACATATCATATAAATTCTTATTGATAACACAAGGCAAGAATAAAGATGATGTAATAATATTTTTCCTAGAAGTAATGGCCACTATTTGTTCATCAACGTTTCCAAAATAATTAACTAAACAAATAGTAGTGATATTAATCAATCCCTATAATGGGATAAGATCCTCACCATTGGAAGAAATAGGTTCACTATCAACAGTCAAAGGGTATTGTGGCTCCTCAGTATTACTCTGCAAGTTGACATTTATTTCCAGTACCATTCCCTATGTTGTAATATCATTATCATGACTTAAAGAAGGAACCAAAACTTTTTTTTTTTTTCCTTTTGATTGTTTGGATGATTCCTTTTACTTGTGAAGCTAAGGATGTAAAATGTAACATTCAATTAAACCATGACCATGCATTTTATAATGAGAATAAAAAATAGGCAAGTTTTCAAAATTAACTTTTTGGAAGTATCCATTTAACTCCTACCCAAGCCAGATTTCATTAGGATGTTTATTAAAAATATCCAACTCGACCAAAACATGAGCCACTGATGGATGTGAGATCAAAGCACTAGCCTGGTCCATCTACAAAGGCCTACCAAACATCGAAGCTAGACCAAATAAAATTTGGGAGTTAAAGAAATGAAGTCTCAAATTCAAAAAGGAAATCCACACAGGAGCAATAGGGAACTCCTCTCAAACATTAAAATTAGGAGTCCATTTAAGTAATCGCAACTAGCAAGCTTTAATATAATACGCCCTTCAAGAAAAAATGAGACTCTAATCAAGATAATTAGAAAGTTGAATCGTAATATGTCGCTGATCTAGCAAACAAATATGAAATGAACCAAAAAGTTTTAGAATGAAGAAAAATTTTAGTATGACATCCAGGTTTAGTTGACGCAAGACAAACTTGCCAACTAAAATTAAGGAAAAAGGGGCAGCTAATTGGGAAACCATAGAAGTGTCAAACATCATAGCAGGACATCCTTTAAAAGAAGCTTGAACAAAATTAAGTCTAAGGTTTGAAGAAGAAGAAGATCCACCATCAAAAACATCTTTAAAAGAATAAGTCTTTCCACCAGCATTCGAAGAAGACCAAGGGTTCGATAACGATGGAATCATCATCACCCAAAGCCATAGAAATTGAATGGAAAAAAATAAAGAATAAAAAAAAGAAGTTAAAAATAAAGGTAATAAAAACTAAGAAAATTGAGAAAGAAACCATGCCATAAGGAGGAAACTGGAGTTTTGCAGGAGGAAGCCCTAGATCGCCCAAGAATCGCCAGACATGACTTTAGCACGGAATTAAGGATCTTACTAAATTCATACATGAATTCAATTAGGGTTATTGGAGGGGTAAAAGAAAATTGATATAAAAAAGTATTAATATGTACTCCAAGTATAAAAAAAGAATAAACATGAAAAACTCCAAGAAAGAGAAAACTAAAAAAAAAGAAAAGAAAACATGAGAACATTAAAAAAATGGTATATATTAAATCTTAAGTTCAAAAAGAATCCTAATACTTTAAATCGAATAAGATAAGGAAAGTAAACAAATGCATATGATAGTGCACTCAAGAATTTCTAGTTTAACTACAAGCAAAACTAATCTCTAAATTATATATTACTTAAATTCAATTTCTAGAGAGAGGTTGTACCATTTCTAGAGAGAGAAATTCCTTCATTTTTTTAAATTTTAAGCTCTTAATTTTTCTTCCACTTTTTAAGATTTTTTTTTGAGGGGATGGAGGTTGATGGCCACCAGCCATCTATGCCTTCATTCGTGAAGGCTGGTGGAAGTATGAATCAAGGTTTAGATGGTAATGCTCATATTGTTTCTGGTTTGAAGCAGGGAAATGAGGACATGATGAAGAAAGCATCGAGAGGTGCTCTGATCATTAAGGAAAATGCTGGTGATGTTCCTAAAAAGGTTAGTCATGTTTCAGGTAAAGGTACGGCTATTTCTAAGGATTTTGAAATTGTAACTCCTCAGTATGAAAAGGTTCTATCGCCTCTGAAATCTACCGAACCTGGTGCTTCATCATCAGGTTTGAAATTTTTTGCTAACAGATTTGGGAACTCAATTACAATCCCTAGTAACAGTGTGATAAATGCAAATTCACCTATTTCGATTAGCAAAAATAGTCATGATAGTGATGGAAGTATAAATGTGATCGAGAAGTATGATACTACTTTGTTGAAAGTTAATGTTGGAATGCCTAGTGTTGTAAAAAAGGAGATTGGTGTGAATCCTTGGTACAAGAAGCCATAAATTAAATTAAATATTAAAGAGGAAGATATGGTATTATTGGAGGATGGAAAGCAATGAAATTCAAGGAGCATAATGATATTTTGAACTCAAATAGGTTGGTGAACTCTTTCGTAATCAAGGTGTCTGGGAGAGAAATCCTCTCTCATATTGTGGCTTGGGAAGTGAGACGACAATGGAATAAATTTGGCCAATTTCATTTTACTACTCTTGGAAGGGTTGGTTCTTGTGTTCTTTCAAATCAGAGCATATTGTAGGCATGGATAAATGGATTCTGAGTTCTCTCCACTATCCATGAGGGGACTTACTTCTCATATATGGATTAGAATGCCTCATTTTCCTTTATAGTGTTGGGATGAGGAAAATGTGGCAAAAATTGCTTCTATGGTTGGTAAAACATTAATGTTGGATGAAATATGTTCCAATGGGGGAGAAGAGAGTTTGCAAGAGTTTGTGTTAGTGTGAAACTTCACCAATGTATTCCTTTGGGTGTTTGGGTGGAGAGTATCTCTGGAAGGTTTTTTCAAAAGGTGGAATATGAAAAGATTTCCACATTTTTTTTTTAATGTGGAATGATTGCCCATATGAAGAGTGAGTGTAAGAAGGGGAGTTCGATTATGAAGGAAGTGGTGGATGTTGTTAGTAGCAATAGATTAGATAATGCTGGAAGGATGAGATAATGCTAGAAGGATGAGACAAGAGGCAGTAAATGATTCTACCTATGGTCCTTAGGTTCATGTCAATCATAAGAGGAATAAGAGAGTAGTTTAAAGAGTTACAAATGCTAAGCCTTTGAATATGAGGTTTTTGAAGAAAAACCAATTGAATCAAGTAATGGTGGAATCTGAAGTTGATCTCGGGTTGGAGTCAAAAAGGCTGGATTCATCTAAAAACTTGGAGTTGGAGAAGACTAATGCAAATATGGTTGAAACTGAAGAGCGTGAAATAATCTTGGAGCATCATCATAGCAACAAAGGAACGACAGTTGATGGGTTTAAGGAGTAAGACTTTCCGATATAGGAAGAGTTAGAAAATTTTGATGGTAATAAGGGTATGGACTTTACTCCTAATTCTTCTTTTATATCTGTAGAAGTAAACAAATTTAATGTTTTTAAGAATGGTAAGGAAATGGTGGATGTTGATGAAATTTAAAAAAAAAAAAGGCCTAGGAGTGGTGATAAAGGTAATCGATCCTTGGAAAAGGATGTCATTTTGGGAAAAATTGAAAATTGTGGACAAAAGAGTAGTAATGATTTTGAGGAAGTCGGTGTAGCTAGGGAGGTTGGTACCAATTGTTAGATTGATAAGCTTAAGCTTGCAAAAGAGCTTAAATATTTAGGGCCAGTTAAAATTCTTCCTCATGATAAGAATGTTATGGTTGGTAGTAAGAGAAGGGACAGGGGCTCATCCCCCAAGGTGGTTCAATGAAGTCTATTGCCTTTTGGAATTGTATAGGGGATAAGAAAAGAGAGGCCTCTCTCTATCTTAAGGAATTTGTTAAAGCATTTAAAGTATTTTTTGTGGGTTTGGCAGAGACCAAAATTACTTCTTTTAATAAAGAGGCCTTTGTTAAGGTGATGGGGCCTGATTGGGATTTCTTTATGCTTCCATCAGAAGTTTTATCAGGGGGTATTATGGTATTATGGATATCTGATTTGGCTTCTTTTTCTGTGTTAAAGACTTTAGATCAATGTATTATTGGCGATCTTAATGCCTTTAATAAGGGAGTGTGGATGATTTTGACAGTGTATGTTAGTAAGGAGGCTCATAAGAGGAGAGACTTCACATCAATGTATTATATGCAAGGTTCATAAGAAAAAACTCATAGGAAAGTCCCTTCTATTATATGGGGGGGACTGTAACTGCATTTTGTCCCAAGAGGATAAGAAGGGTGGAAGGTAGTTAGTTTTTTCTCAAGGTCCCAAGGAGATGATGAATTTTATGAATGAAAATGATTTTCATGAAGTAGGGATCGTTGGACCAAGGTTCACTTGGTGTAATAATAAAGTTGGTGGTGGATGGATTTTGGAAAAGCTGGATATGTGTTTGCTTAATTTAATTGATATTGAGTATATCCAAGTTGTTGTGGTGAGACACATTGCTAGAGTCACTGCAGATCACTGTCCAATTGTGTTAAAAAAATTATTCTTCCATTAAGAAGAAAGGTTTTCTAAAGTTTGAAGATGTGTGGATTTCTTTTCATGCTTCTTCTTGTATAATTTCTAAAGTGTGGAAGAAGGCTTATGATGGAGATGATGTGAAAATTCTTAATAATAAATGTAAAAGAGCTTTGAAGGAGTTGTTCTTTTCGAGCAAGGCAAAATTGAATGATTTTTTGGTGATAAAAGAAAGACTTAAGATGGAAGTGTTACAACTTCAAGACGAGGAAGCTAGGGAAGGATGGTTGAATGAAGAAAAGTTAAGTCTTTTGAGATCTAAAGTTATAGACTTAAATGTACATCTTGCCTATTTGAATACTTGGTGGAAGAAAAAAGCTAAACTAAAGTGGATTGAAGAAGGAGATTCTAATTCTAAATTTTTCCATGCATTTGCAAATGCATGGAGAAATATAAAATTATATTTCAAAAATTATAAAAATAGATGGTAGTTTAACTGAAGATTAGAAAAAGGTAGTAGAGGAGTTTATCAGGTATATCCAGGGTAAATGGAGAGATAGGTTGTGTTGTTTGGAGTAGTGGTCGGTTCCTTGGAAGGTCATAGAAGATGAGGACATATGCATTTTGGATGGAGACTATTTCAATTCAGAAATCATGGAGGTGATTAGGAGTTTGGGTGGAAATAAGTCTCCGAGGTGTGATGGAATGTCTTACTCTTTTTTAAAAGCTTATTGGGATATAATTGGTAATGATGTTTGTAGAGCTATGCAAGATGTGCAAGGAATGGAAGGACACTTCAATTGTATTGATTCCCAAAGTCAATAATCTAGTGCTACCTTCTGGCTTTCGTCTAATCAACCTTTGTAATTCTATTTTTAAGATTATGGCTAAAGTTTTATTGAACAGATTGATAGTGGCTAACCCTAAGATTATCTCAGAATAATAGATGGCTTTTATAAAAGGAAGATCAATCTCAGATCATTTGTTATTAGCTCAAGAGGTGTTCAATAAAATCAGATTTTCTAAAGCAAGGAGTGGACTCTTAGCTATCAAGTTAGACATGGAGCAAGCATAATACAGTGTGTGTTGGGATACTCTAAATTAGATACTGAATAACTTGAGTTTTCCTATCAAATTTGTGAGCTTGTTGATGGAATGTGTTATGAGACCAAGGTTTTTATTTTAATCCATTGTTGCAACTCTAAATGGATTATGGGGAAGAATGGTTTTCGTCTAGGTTTCCCACTCTCTCCAGTTTTATTTATTTTATGTTCATAATTACTTTCCAATGCTTTTATCAATAGAGGCATGAATCTTGGTATCAAGATCTCTCCAAATGCACAGAAAATCACTCATTTGATATATACGGATGATGTTTTGTTATTTTCTGATGCTAAGTTGAGAAATATTAAGAAGTTGAAAAAGATTCTAATATATTATTTTAATTGAACTAGGCAAGTAATTAATCTTCAAAAATCTTCCATGCTATTTGGTAAAACTATTGTAAGGAGGAAGAGGAAATCAATTACAAATTTATTGGGGTTTAAGGTAGTAGAGGAGCTGGTGTACTTGGAAATTAAGATTGCTCTAAGAAGATTGAGGTAATCTGATTTCCAAAATTCGTTGGACAAATCATTGAAAAGATTAAATACTTGGGGCAATAGATTCATTTCTCTTGCAGGGAGATTGATTTTGGTGAAAATAATTTTTCTTAAACTTCCTTTATTCCTTTCAACTCATTCTCTTATTCCTTTGATCATTTTGAAGGAGTTTTATAAGTTATGTAGGAATTATATTGGGGATAAGCATGATGGAAGTGATGGGCTTTATTTTGTGGCGTGGGATGTCTTATGTAAACCAATGAAGATGGGGGGACGGGGTATCCAATCAATGGTTTTCAGAATTGGGCCTTTGAGATCAAGGTTTGCTTGGAATCTTTTGAATAATTCATCTACACTTTTGAACTGGAATTTATTAGCTAAAGTTGGTGATAACTGGTGGAGATGTGAAGAGAAGAAAGGTGGCTCGGCTTCATAGAAGATCATTTTGAGTGGATGGAGGGCTCTCAAGAGTATTGTTATATAGAAATTTATATCTGGTTATTGCATTAATGTCTTGAAGGATGTGTGGATAATGGACAAATGTAAAGAAAAATGTCAAACATTCATTGCAAAATTTGAGGATGAAGGTACAACTCTTGACTCTTTAATTGTAAATGGTTCATGGAATTATTACAAATTGAATTTGTTTTTTGGGAAAGACCTTATGAGTATGCTAAGTAAAGTCAGATATATTCTTATTTGGCTGAAGATTTTATGGAATTAAAGCTTGCAATGACTGGCAAGACTATTTCAGCATGGTTATATTAGATGAAGCTGAATTCTCGTGTGGAGCTCTTCTTATGGCATGTTTGTAGAAATGATATTCCAACAGCTGACTTCCTAATGCATAGAATATTTTCTTATAACAATTCATTTAAAAGTGGTTTTGATGAAGTTGAAGACACTAATCATATTGCTGCTACTTATTTGAAGCTTCTAGTGGTTATTAAATTGCTTAATCACTAGGGCTTCACAATACCAAACTTCTGTTCATTCCACATTTGCTTGTGGGAGCTGGAGAAAATTGTTGGGAGGAATCTAGTTATTGTTAAGATTTACTTTACCTTCATATAGTTTTTATGGAATAACAGGAACAAGGTGAAGCATGGTAATGTGGAAGATAATGATGTGGTCATTGCTGCTAGAGTATCAGTTTTCTGAGTATTGCTAATCAAAAGGAAATCATCTCAGATTATTGGGGTGCTAATTAGTCTTTAAAACTATTTTCTGAATTTTGGCACCCTCCTCCTCCTGAGTGGTTTAAGATTAACATTGATGCTTCGTTAAAGGAAAATAATAAGGCAGCTGTTGGTGGTATTGTTAGAGATAGTAAAGGAAGATTTATGTTAGCATTTGGATTTAGTTGTATTCATTGGTACATTGCATAATTGGAGCTACTTGCTTTCAAATATTTGAAGGAGATGATGCAGGGATGGATGCAAGATGCGAAAAGTATTACTATTGCGAGGGACAATAATAATGTGATCAAATTTCTTCATAAATTGAATAGAAAACCAAAGGATTTGATTGGAAGACATGAAGATGAAGATTTGTTATTTTTAAAGAATTACAATAGTGTTTTATTTCATTTTGTTGGTTATCATTGTAATAAGTTAGCTGATTATTGTGCTAACTTAGCTATTTCTTATGATTTTGTTTGGGATGTGTTTAGTGAGAACAATCTTCCTCCCTCATTTGTTTATTTATTGAAGGAGGAATGTGAATAGTTTGTATCTAGGTTCTTTTTTCATTAGTTGAATACATTCTGCATTTCTCTCAAAATAATAATAATTATTATATATTACTCATTGCTGAAATAAAAAGTCAATCTTGCACGTACATTGATAGTGAATAAGTTCAATTAAGGCTATAAGAAGGACGATTAGTTAGACTAATTACTAATGATTTTTCAAAATAGCATTATCACTTTCATAATTTCAAATTACTTCTAAATCTTTATGTATAATCTTACATTATAGTCATTTTAAATTACCCATTTTTATTTGAGCTCTTAACCTAATTAATAGGTGATTATACCACTACTTGAAGATAGGCGATATTTTAAGCTGGAGGAAATTTGTTAAGTGTAAATTATGCACTATTTATCATGTTTAAATTTAATAAAAATGTGTTATTTTAGTTATGTTTGTACAATAAATATTTTAGAAAAGGTAAAAATTGTATAAGTATTGAACTAATGTCGTGGCGGTCCAACTACCATTATCTTAGCATTTACAGTGCCTCAGTGTCAGTTCAGAGAAGTGAATCACCAACATCTCAAGAAAAATGGTAAATAATAAAATGCCCTAATGGAACAAAAGTCAATACCATAGTGCTTCATCGCATAGTAGCATCAAAAATCGGTGATGCAGCACCTGAGTCTTAGGAAATTGAATGAAAGAGAGCTAATCATTACAGCATAAGTTTTGAATTCTACATTCGAGTACCATCGCGCTCAACTTTTTAAAATCCATAAAATATAGTTGATGAAGGATGGACCACAGTAATTTATCCAACTAATGTATAGTTTTAGCCAATAGATGTGTTGAGTTAGCATAGTAGTGTAGCAATACAAGTTGAACATCATTAAAGAGCTAATTTAATTGATAAAGATGTAACACCACTATCTTGAGAGTTGCACAACCTGAGGCTATTGCTGCACTTACTATGAATAATTTATTAGTTCTTTTATTTAAGATTTTTATCACTTTTAGTAGATTTCTATAATATTCAGTATAGTTCTTTAGTGCCCCATTAACATAAAGTATAAGGGAGGCTTAGGAAGTGTAAGATACTTTCAATGGAGATCTTAGCTTGTTTTGTGGACAAAACCTAACAATTGAGGAGAAAAGAGTGTGGAGTCAATTGTACTATTCTGGTGAAGTTTTCCCTTAATGTTTCTTCTATATCTTTTTTTCCATCAGTGAAATCAAAATTAGTTGCTCCTATATCTTTTCAATTATTTCTATGTCTGCCTATTTTTTTTAGTTTTAGGCTAACGATAAACATAATGCAAGAACTAAGGTAGACTCTCATACCTTTAATGAAATAAAGATGTTTTGAATATCATCCATGCTCATTTAATGCAAATAATGGTTACACAGGTAGTAAAAATTTAATGTGATATACTACCTCAATGGAGGAATATTATAATACAATGTTGGCATTCTTAGATAAAGAATGTTTAACCCTCTTACTTTTAGGGAATTATTAGAATCATAAGAAGGTTTAGAATCTTCATTTTCACCCCTACAAGCATTATAGATGTATAAAAATGTATATGCTCTGATCCATATCAACATTTAAGAGTCTTATTAGAAAAATATTATTATTTTACATGCATTAATATATATTTTATATATTTGTATTACATGATCTAATTACGTTCTTTATAAGTGAAAAAAAAATTAAACCATTCATTCTTATTTAATAAGATAAATTATGCATCCATAGTAAAAAGTACTAACTTTATTGCAATCTAGCTGAACACTTCCTCGTGGGATCTACTCTCAGTCATTCACTTAATTACTTAATCGATGCCTATACTTACAAATCTAGTGGGCAATTTCATATCAAGGAAAACCTAGGCTCTATCATATTTATACATGCATAGATTCACTAGTTTAGAAATAGTAAGCACAACATAAGCCCCATGCACTTTTATGGTCGATGGTGCCTAAATCACTCTTTATTATGAATGGACTTAACTATCTTGGAGATTAATACTCTCAAGGGAACATTTATATAGGGAAGCTGAATGGTCGATGGATAACTTCTTAATGGTAAGGAAAAAGGGTCTTGAGTACTTGGGCACTCAATGGTAATGAAGATGATGATGATTATTCTGCAAGTTAGGCCTCTAATCCCTCCTATCCATAGGATGAAATTTTTCCCAACCTCTTCATAAATATATGTGTATTTAGCCACCTTATTATATTTATTTTCATTAATATGGCTGATAGCCGATTCTAATAACTCGATAAATGTTTTTTGCTACTTCAAGCTAAGTGCATACCTAAAGGAACCCTCTCTCAATCCCTAGATCAAAAAAACCTGGGTGACTACAAGTTCCAAATCCTTCACCTTTTGTATTTCCCTTTAGAACCTCACTATAAAGCTCCTTAGTGATTCCACTATCCCATTCCTCATAATCATTATAATTTGTGATGTGTTTGGGGGCATCTAGGTGCTAAAAAATTGATTAAAAAACATTCACTTGAATTCATCAAAAGAATATATCAGTCCTAAAGGAACATTAACCTGAGTTTTGACTCCATAAATTTGATGAACAATGTAAGGGTTCCATCCATATCTAGTTAAAATCCATCAACTAAGAAATTGTAAAATGATTAATGGGGTGAATTTCACCTCTATTCAACACCAACTGAAGTACTTCGGACTTTGGATGCAACCTAACCTCACCAATTTCCATATAAATGGTATTGGTAAGCTCAAGATAATCTCTTCTTCTCTACTTGGTTGGAATCTTTGTGTGAGTGTATTTAGGGTTTAACATCAAGGTTAGTGTTCTCTCTAGGAGCCAATAATGAGTTGGCAAGTTAGAAGGTTTCTAAGGCACACTATCAACTCAAACTAACTTATGGAGGTCACATAAATAATATTTGATTATAAACATGGTATGTATTTCAATCTTATGCAGGTCATAGTGAGTTGTAAACTTGAAATTCCCCAAGCTTATTGAGGGCATTTTTGGAATTTTCTCATCATGTGTTACATGTCTTTTTTATCGTGGTAAATGATCCATGATCACCATACCTAAGGAGACGTTGAATCAAGATTTACCTATGGGTGATGAATGACTTTAATAATAGGTCAAACTAGTCAGATGGAACCTACATGTAAGAAGGACAGTGTAGAGAGAGTAGAGAAAAAAAAAATATAGGTCTCAAACCAGTAGAGTATAATTATTAGAGATAATTTATCTCCCCTAATTATTCCCCAACACCCTTTATTTTTAGGGCTTTGAGTGCAACAAAAAAGACTATATAAAGAAAAAGTATAAAATTACAAGCTACACAAAATATCCATACAAAGCTACATTCTAATATAAATATATGCCACAAATGGATTGATTGGAGGATGATGAAGTTAATGGGATAGCTCTCTATGGGAGAGCTCAGTGGTAATGAGTAGGCTCTAGGTGAGTTAATATATAAACCTTGGCAACTAGTCGAGTGTCTGATCATGACTTATGTAGAATATCTCAAGCTACCTTTAGTAAAAAGTTAGGGAGATATAACAGGAATAAGGAGCTTTAGTAGAAATGTAGAACCTAAATAATGGGGGAAGTTCTTGGAATACATGCATTTCTATAATTGAGTTGAGCAAGATTGAATGTTGCAAGGGAAGCCAAAGAGAGAGGTAGTAGTGAGGGACAATTTGATAGGGATCACCAATTCACTATGAGTAGGGTGGGCCCCTTAATAGGCTTAGGCAAGTAGTACGTGCTAATCTCCTAGTGTGAGCTTTTTTAATGACCTCCCAAATGAAGGCCCAAAAAGAACCTCTTTTAAGAGTGAATTAAAAAGAATGTTTATATAATGATTGCCTTATTTGAACCTGGTTCGAATTTAAAGTCATCTTTGTATTTATCGAATCCCTATAAATGCTTAGAATCCTTTTAATATTTAACTTAGTCATAAATATTACTATAATTAAATTGAAACAGAAAGTGTTGAGTGCTAATTTGTCCTTAGGACCACTGTGGCTAAAATGATAGCACTGTAGTGCTACCCTCTCTATTAGATTTGATGACAAATAAATAGTTTTATGGAGTTATGAAAAGGTGAAACTATTGAGCCAAACACTCTACTTTGAATGTGGAATTTTTTTCTTCAGAACTTTGGGGTGCTAGGTCTATAAATATACATATCCATTTTAAAAATTCATTTTCTCATTTCTTAAGGGCAAGTGGCTAGAGAGAAAGAGGGAAAGAATCTTATATAGAGACAAAGCAAATTTTAGAAATCTTAAAGCCAATTTTGCTCATCACTCCAATTAAGAAAATTATCCAAAATGTGGTAAGATGTCATTTTTCTATCATAGTTTTCAATTTGGGTCGTTTATGTGAGAGATTTATAAATTTATTTAATTAAAGAAAATTTAAAAAACTTTTCATTGCGTGACTTTTGGTAAATTGCAAAGTAAACTATTATAGTGATCTAAGGATTTAGTCTTGACCAACTCCATATAACCTAAACCCTGTTAAGATACCTCTTAATGGCATTAGGGAACATTTAAATCCACTTTAAAGATTAAGCTTAGGTTAAATCAAAGGTCTCTTAGAACTTAAAAAACTCCATTCAAAGTCTTAAACTTAGTCCAAACTCAAATCCATTACCTTAAGGTTAAACAAAATTGGTCCAAGTTTATTTGTTGATTGATGCGACTCACCTTTGACTCATGGTCAACCTTAGTTAACCAAAATTAACCTCACTTTTCCAAAAATTCCTTTATGTCCTACAATCCAAAACTTGGGTTCATTGGGTAAACTTAGGTCTTAGCATTAATTCCAAAACATCTTAAATAAATTTTAGACTCCTTCAAGCTCAATCCAAACATTGGTCAAACATTCAACTATGGTTAAATCTTAAATTTTCCAAAATATCTTTAAATCTATAAATTTCATATTCTTATTTAGGTTTAAACCTAGCCTCTAGGGTAAGATCCTAAAGCTTTCAAATATTTTATGAAACCTACCAAGATATTTTAAAAGGGAATGGTTGACAACCATTGACTTTGGTTGAACAAAATCATTAAAACTCCATTTTAACTTCTCACGATCCCTTCATAGACTAAACCTAATTTCTTTAATGGATGAAGTTATAGAATTTAGTACTATAATTATTTTATCAAAACAAAAAACTCAACTCTCCCAACATCTATCTGCTCTGGCTTTTGAGGCAATTCAAGGGAGATTTAGGGTTCCTTATTGAGCATTCATTTTGGGCTCTCCTGGCTCGATTTCTTACTATTTTTTTATTGATTTTTCTTTCTCTCATTGTTTTGTTTTTGTTCCTTCGCTTGTTTTGATGTTTACGTTCTCTTTTTCAGTGTTGGGCAATGATGACTCCATCGTCATTAAATCCTTCATCGTTGTCATTTTTTTAGGTTAAAACTCGCTCATTCAAGGATGTTGGTGCTGGTTCTTCATCTTCTTCTCCTAAAATAAACTTTGTTCATTCATTATTTAAGGGTTGTTCATCCCTTTTCTTTGAGTACTCGGTTGTTTATTAATTGGCTGCTCCTTATTCTTTAGCATTGGTGGGTAAATTTATTATGAGGTGGCCAATCTTGATGTTATACAAAAATTTTTCGAAACCTACCAAGATATTTTAAAAGGGAATGGTTGACCAACATTGACTTTGGTTGAACAAAATCATTAAAACTCCATTTTAACTTCTCACAATCCCTTCGTAGACTAAACCTAATTTCTTTAATGGATGAAGTTATATAATTTAGTACTATAATTATTTTATCAAAACAAAAAACTCAACACTCCCAACATCTATCTGCTCTGGCTTTTGAGGCAATTCAAGGGCGATTTAGGGTTCCTTATTGAGCATTCATTTTGGGCTCTCCTGGCTCGATTTATTACTATTTTTTTATTGATTTTTCTTTCTCTCATTGTTTTGTTTTTGTTCCTTCGCTTGTTTTGATGTTTATGTTCTCTTTTTCTGTGTTGGGCAATGATGACTCCATCGTCATTAAATCCTTCATCGTTGTCATTTTTTTAGGTTAAAACTCACTCATTCAAGGATGTTGGTGCTGGTTCTTCATCTGCTTCTCCTTAAATAAACTTTGTTCATTCATTATTTAAGGGTTGTTCATCCCTTTTCTTTGAGTACTCGGTTGTTTATTAATTGGCTGCTCCTTATTCTTTAGCATTGGTGGGTAAATTTATTATGAGGTGGCCAATCTTGATGTTATACAAAAATTTTTCCTTAACCTTAAGCTTTCTGGATCATTTCATATTGGCTTACTTGATCAATGACATGTTGCTATCCAACTTTCTAATGATCTTGATTATAGCCGTATATTTTCTAGGAGTTCTTATTATGTTCAGGCTTATCAAATGTGATTGCTTAAATGGACTCCTAATTTTGATGTTAGGGAGGAGTCTCCGATTACTCCAGTTTGGATTACCTTTCCTAACTTGAGACTACATTTTTTTAATCATCAAATCCTCTTTGGTTTGGCTTCTATCTTTGGTATGTCATTATAGATGGACCAAGCCATTGTTTCTGTGTCGAGGCCCTCTATAGCTCAGGTCTTGGTTGAATTGGATGTCTCTAAGAAACACCCTAATGAAATATGGATTGGGTCTGAGGTGAAGGGTTATTTCCAAAAAGTTGAGTTTGAAAATTTAACCATATTTTCTTCTTTTTACAAGATGATTGGACATGGTATTAATGATTGTTTTCGTAAGCATCAACATCTCTGCAAAGAGGAGTCCTTGAAACAAACTAATGGGGTGGTTGCCAATGTGATTCATCAGGAAGATATTAATCGTAATATGTTGCATGTATAGGATAATACCTCTAATCCATCACAATTTGTTGAGGAGCCATTGCCTTTAATGGTTGATGATAATAAAGCTATTGTTAGCAATACTGTTATTTTGAATCAGGAGCAGGGAGTTGGTGCTAAACTTCTTCTATTTCTTTGTTTGAATGTGATAAAATTGTGACTCAAACTTTACCTAATGTTAATATTCAAAATCATGCTAATGTTGAGTCCATAAGTCTTTATATGACTATAAAAATTTAGTTGAATTGAATGGTAATTCTCTTTCTAAAATTATACCCTCTATTCAGGAAATGGAAAGAGAAGTTAATACAAATATTCAAATGCCTCTTATAGATTGTGAGTGGAATGAGAACAAGTTGGAGGAAGGTGAAGTGGTTTCTGTGGATGATTGTCGTTCTTCGGGAGAAGGTAAAGGTATTATGCAGGATGATTGTATGTTTATGGAGGATGAATGTCCTCAAAAGATTACTAATGTGGACATACTTAGAAAGACTCCTTCAACCTCTTATTATAATAGTGATGCTTTTACTGATACTGATGATATGAGCTTTGTTGATAAATATTTTTTCTAAGGATGATAATGATACTAGTTTTCATAAGGTTCTAAGTAAAAAAGGTAGGAAAAAATAACAATTTATATTACAATCTCCTAGAACTACTCGTTCATATACTTCCCATTAATTTAGTTTATTTATGTTTAACTCTATTATTTGGAATGTGAGGGGGATTGGTTGTCCTTCGTCTAGAATTTGGGTGAAGAATATGTCATATTCATAATAATTCTATTCTTGTTTTGCTTGAGCCTCTTATTTCTTATAATAAGTAAATTAGTACTTCTTGTTTTTTGGGCTTTAATTATATTATTTTGAATGTGGCTAATAAGATTTGGATCTTCTGGAAAGATCCAGTTAAAATTGATGTCATTAGTGATTTTACTCAAGTTATCCATTGTCAAATTAAGGTTTTAATTTACATTGATGTGCTTCCTTTGTGTATGCTGGTTCTTCTTGTTACATTAGGAAATTACTTTGGGACCAACTTATTAATTTCCATAATATTAATATTTTTTCTTGGCTTGTTGGTGGTTATTTTAATGCTATTACTAACCCTTCTGAAAGAGTTGTGGTTCCTCTCCATCTTATCGGTCTATGGAGGATTTTAGTAATATGATTTTGGATTACAATCTCATTGATATTGGTTTTTCTGGTAATCAATTTATTTGGAATAGCGGTCATTTGTATTAACGTTTGGATCATGTGCTTTTTAATGACTCTTGGCATAGCGCTTTTAATTCTATTAATGTGCATCATCTTAGTATAACTCTATCTGACCATTCTCTTTTGCTTATTAGTCTTAATTTTAGAAATTTTGATTGTTCTTCTCAGTTCACATTTCAAAACATGTGGTTACTTCATGATTCATTCTTTGAGCTTGTGGAGAATAATTGGCATGCCCCTCTTCATCCGGATAACTCTTGCTTTGGCATGAGGAGGCTTTGGTTTAAGCTGGAGAGGCTTAAGAAGGTTTTAAATTTGTGGAACCATAACATTTTTAAAAATCTCTTTTCTAATATCTTGGCGATTGAGGAACTTGTTGAGAGTTTTGAATCTTCTTGTCAAGTTGACCCTTCTGATGCCAATTTCTCTCTTTTAGAAAAGCAAAAGATGATCTTTTTAAATTTCAAGCGCAGGAAGAAGTTTTTTAGAAACAAAAAACTATTGCTAAGCACTTGGTTGAGGGTGACAACAATACTAAGAATTTTCATGCATTGGGTAAGTGAAAATGCTCTAAAAATGGTATTAATAAAATCCAACGGGATGATGGTTCTGTCTTCGAGGATATTCAGGAAATTGCCAATTTAGCTTTCCTTCACTTTCAAAGTCGTCTCAATAAAACTTTTAACCCAGTTCAGATTAATTATCATTTCTTTATTCATAATCTTATTTCCCAAGATGATAATGTGAATCTTAATAAACCTCCTTCTTTTGAGGAGGTTAAAGATACGTTATTTCGTATGAAAATTGATTCGGTGGCAGGCCCTGATGGGTTTACTACTAAGTTTTTTCAAAAATCTTGGCATATTAATAATAATGATATTTTTACTTTCATTTTTTATTTTTTTGGTAGTAATTCTATTCCTAAGCTTTTTATGTCTACTTCCATTATGCTTATTCCCAAAAACAACACTATCAACACTTGGAATGATTTAGACCTATCAATCTTTGAACTTTTTTAAATAAGTTGATATCTAAAATTCTCATTTATGATCGTACTTTTCTTTTACCTAGAATTATCTCTACCTCTCATATGGGTTTTGTGAAAGGTAGGGTTATTACGGATAATATTTTGTTAACTCAAGAGCTCTGTCATGATTTGGATGTCAAAGTGAGAGGTAATAATTTGATTTTAAAGCTTGATATTGCCCAAGAATATGACAATATTGATTGGTCCTTTATTTATCATATTTTGGAGTGTTATGGTTTATTTTTTTTAAGCTTATTAAGAACTGCATTGAAGGTGTTTATTTTTCTATTATTTTGAATGGTTCCACTAAGGGTTTTTTAAAATCTTCTCAAGGCTTAAGGCAAGGAGACCCTATTTCTCATGCTCTTTTTACCATTGCTACTGATTTTTTCTCTAGAGGCCTTACCAATCTTTTGAAGAATAATCCTAGTCTTTATTTTAGAACTTTGGGTGGTTTTCCCAATTCTCATTTATGTTATGCGGATGACTTTATTATTTTTACCAATGATTTTACGAATAGAATTCAAAAACTTATGGATTTTTTAATCAATTTGAGAGGATCAATGGTTTATCGTTTAGAAAAAATAAAAGCTATTTTATTTCTTCTAAGAGCATTTCTAATAATTGTATTTTGGCCCTTAAATATTTAAATGGTGTTAGTCATGGTCAATTACCCATTAAATACCTTGGTGTTCCTCTCTTTAAGGTAAGAAGGAAAACCTTTCTTTTTGATGAACTTATTGCCTCTATTCAAAATAAACTTTTATCTTGGGATTCTAATTTTCTTAGCTTTGGTGGTAGGATTACTTTTATCAAAAGTATTTTGTGTTCTCTTCCGATTTATAGTTTTTAAACTATTTTTCCCACTAAAGATGTGTGAAATAGTGTGCATAAACTTATTAATAAATATTTTTGGAAAGGTACTTCTATTAACTCCAAAATTACTTGGGCTACTTGGGATAAATGTTGTGGTGTTCTAACTAAAGGGGGGCTTGGGTGTAAGAATATGAATGACCCAGCTTTGGCTTTCTCTATTAAACTTTGGTATAATTTTCATGTTAAAGCTAGACTTTGGGCTAATTTAATGTTCTCCAAATACTGTGTTGGCAAGCATCCTACTACTTGTTATTTCAAGAAGGGTGATTCTAGAGTGTGGGAAAGACTTTGCAAGGTTAAATGGGAGATTGAGCACTATATTTCTTGGGGCCTTAGTGAAGGTAATGCTTTATTTTGGCAAGATTTTTGGATAGGCAAACATTCTATTGACTCTATTTTGAACTCACCTTCTATTGCTTCATTTAAGGTTAATTATTTCTTTATGAATAATTGTTGGGATTATGAGAAGCTCTGCAATGTTGTTCCTAATTTCATTGTCCACCAAATTCTTAACTTGTCTATCAATAATGATTCTAAGGACATTATTTTATGTGAATTATCTAATGATACTGGCTTTCACGTAAAGAAGGCTTGGTATACTTTTATAGCCCATAAAAATAGTGAAAACATTTTTTTCTTTGATCTAGCATAAGAGCATTCCTACTACTGTCTCTTTTTTTATTTGGAGAGTTTTCCATAGATTTATTCCCACTGATGATAAACTTACCAAAAAAGGCTTTATGTTACCTTCCAAGTGTCAATGTTCTTATCATATCAAAAATATGCATCATGTTTTTATTTCTTGTTCGATTGTTGTCAAAACATGGATTTATTTTGATGATTTGCGTCAATTAAATTGTTCTAATGCTCATATACCTCTTAAATATTTTCTTAAGGCTTGCTTCATCAATTCTAAAGGGCATATCCATAATGTCATTCTTTGGTTCTTGTGGTTAGAGAGGAATAATTCCATCTTTAATGGTATTCGAATGAATCATCAGAAGGTTATTTAGATGTAGTCTCTCTATTATATTAATTTTCTCTCCTTGAAGAACTTTAAAAGCTTTGATTTTGTGGGTAATGTGTTAGGTCTCAAGTTGGAGGGCTTACCTATTACTTTAAAGGATAACATTATTTATTTCTCAAGCCTCCTATTATTTTTTAAAATTAAATATTACAGGTGCTAGTAGTGGATCCTTGTTGGGTTGTGGTGGAACTATCAGGGACAATAATGGTAATCTAATTGTGGCTTTTACTAGTCCTATTCTGAGTGGTTATATGGTGTTGCTATCACTTTGGCTATTCTATATAGTCTTAAGATTTGCATCTCTCTTAATCTTACTAACATTATTATTGAGATGGATTCTAATTTGATTTCAAATTTTTAAAATCTGTGGAAGATTGGTGTTATTCTCCTAATCATTTTTATCATGTTAGGGACATTAAAAATCTATTGGTTTTTTAAAACCTCATTTTTCAACATATTTGTAAGGAGGGTTATGCTTGTGCCTCTTGGCTTGCTAATTAGGGTCGTAATCTTGAGAATTGTTATGATTACATTGAGGCCAACATTCCTGTTGCTCTTAAAGGTTTATTTTAGATGGATGAGCTTGGTCTCCCCTATGTTAAAATTTAATTGGGTTTTCTGATTGTGGTTTCCTTGGCTGCTCCGGGGTGCTGTGGGGTTTGTGGTGCATTTCTATGGATTCCTTTTATTTCTGGTTGCCTCTCTAGTTACTTCTGCTGGTGTTGGGTTTTTTCCTACGTTGGTTGTTGGGGGCTTTTTTATTGGCTTCTATTTTTCGGTGGGGATACTGTGTTTGTTTAGATTGGTTGCCTTGGTTAGCTACTTTCTCCTAACATCTTTTATGGGTTGGCTGGTTTATTTGTTTTCTTACTATATGGGCCTTGTGTTGGCTCTTATTATATTTGGAGCTTTCCTTTACTGAGCTCTTCTTGGTGATATATTTAGTTTTTTGTTGGCATATCTCGGTCTTCTTCACTTTAGCTTTTGTCTTGGTGGATAGAGACTTGAGCTATGATTTCACTAGTGATGTTGCTGATTGTATTTCCCATTGGTACTCTCCTTCCTTCATGTTGCTTCTTTGGCTAGCTTGGGTATTTGTCATAGTTTGGTTGGGGTTCTGGGCTATTTTGCCTATATTCTTGATTTACCTGGGACTTTGGCTTGTCTTTTGTATCATGTCAAGTGTTGGAGTGCCTTTGGGCTGGGTTTTTGTGATTTTCTTGAGGATTTGTGCCTTTTTGTGGGTGGCCTTTTGTTGTTCTGTCAGGTGCAGGGTGGCCTTATGTTGTTATGTTTGGGTTTTTGCTATATGTTCTTGTGCTGGTGTGCCTTTTGGATGGGCCCTTATGATAATCTAGAGGTGATGTACTATTTTACTGATGGAGTTAAGCTTTGATGTTCGGGCTGTATGGTGTTTGCACCTGAGGGTTGGATTGAGTAGGTTAAAGATTACATTTATGAAGCTTCTTATACTAATTTAATCATGAGCTCTATCAATCTTTATCCCCGTTTTTTCTTTCATTGGTGCCTGCCCTTGGATCATTTCTTTCTCAGTGATTTTTATTATTTTTTCCCCATCTAGGCTTAAATTTATACAATTTTTCTTGGGTTAACTATAAAATCTTGTGTTATATCCTTTTGTTCTGTAGCCCTTTTGTTTTGTAGGTGAAGATAATTAAGGTTGTCATCAACATTTTTGCAGAAAGATCGTGCTCCCATTCTTTTACTTCATCTTTCTTTTTTGGATGCTTCTTTGAAGCATCAATAGTATGTTACTAGGTATTTTTGTATTTTTGATTAGTGGAGACTTTCAGCTCCTAGGTTTTTCTTTACATTATTTTGTAGCTCATTGGAGCATTAGTGAGTTAATTGTCTCCCTTATGGACTTTGTAATCTCATTCTTAAATTAACGCGTAGGCCCCTCCATGGGTTTTAACAAAAAAAAGCCTTTAGTACTAATATCTTGAGAACCTATCCTAAATATCTAGCCTAACTCAGCCAACGAGCTAACTTGGTCAACTCAATTGAGCTAATCCAAGATTATCCAAAATAAATCAAGTTCCAATCAACTTTCATCTATTCCATCATAGCCTAATCTAAGATTTCCTATCTTTTCAAAATCACTCTAGAACCTTCCCCTACCTAACTATATACCTTGCACCACCTAAGTGACCAAAAATAAGTTGAACTTCAGCCTATTAGAATTCAATTTATTTAGTTCAACCTATCTAACTTATGATAACCCTTACCCTCAACTTTAGTCATGTGTCAGTATATAAAAAGCATATTCCACCCAATCCAACATGCTATAACCACCCAATATGACCAAAATTCCTTCAATATTCACTTCCTTAAACTTATACATACACCTTATTTAGGTAGGCCTCGGGTTCCCTAATCAATTTCCTAAGCTTGCCCAAAGATAGATCCTATATTCCTAGAGCTCCCCCATCCTTTCAAAGCCATGTGAGTGTGAGTTTGAGTGAAAATTCATGAAGCCCAAACTCCTTTTATCCATTTTCTACAATTCTATTTTCACTGAATCAAGTACTATCCTACCCTTCCATGGCTCGAGTCTTTTGAATTGAATCCATATAATATAAGATCAAGCGATAATGATTATATTTATTATCCAAGTGGAGCTTGGGGTTTCTTAAGTAACTAATTAGATGGTACGAAGTGGAAATGTGCTGCTGACTTAATGGTCATCTTGATAAATAGGAATTATCTTGGATTTAAATGAATTTATTAATTCCAAATTTAGAAAATTAATATCTATTAACCCACTTGAGCAAATAAATCATATAATACCCCTATGGATTTGACCTAAAAATTTGGAAATTTGTAATTATGAATCCACAATAAATTGGGCCTTAAAATTTTCATGAATTATGTGTCTATGTGTAAGAGCTACGGACATCTAGAATTAAATTCATTCAAGTTTGAATCCATTTAGCCATTTAACTTACAAACCTTTATTTTAAGCCACATAAGGTTTCCATATGATCTAGAAACATTAAAATTCTATAAATAAACATTATCAAAAAAATGCAAAATAAAACCATTGTACTTGTAATTTAATAGATAAAAAATAAAAAATCATTTCACTAACTAGTCAAGCGTTAAATACACTTTATAAGTGTTCAAATAAAACGTAATTATAAATTAAATAAATCATTAAAAATACAATATGAGCCTGAATGCTTTCAAAATTTCATAGATTTCATCTTGGGATATTATCAACCAAAGGTTAAAATTTAATGAAGGTTTGTGGTGTTGTCCAAATATCAAACCCAAATTCTATCTCTATATGAAACCCTAATAATCAACTTCAATTTTGGGAATTCATTAATAATTTTATTAAAATAATAAAAATACAAGTTCACCTGATTTGATCTTATAGTAAACCAAATAATATAATAAAATAATAAATAACAAAAATTCAATCATTAAATTCAAAGTTAAATTTAGGTCAAACCTAAGCTAAACCTAAAATAAACATTATTTTCAATAAATCATTAAGTTTAAATTATATTCAAAATGACTTGAAACTTTTGTCGATTGCCCTTTAGGCTGGTAATGAATCGTGGGCAAAGCTTCATAAAGTTTAGAATTCATTTAATGGGCAAATTATCAAAGCCTAATTCCATAATATAAATATCTTCTTACATAGAAAATGCCCTCTTAATTGAAGAAAAATCAAGTCAGTATAAAATAAAATTTATTAAATTCATAATTCAAAATTGTAATTAAAAATTTTTAAAATCAAATATTAATATACAAGTTAAAAATATCATAAAAACATTTAATAAAAAATATATTAAATGCATTTAAAGTGTAAAAAACCTAAAAGAAATTCACGCATTTATCTCTTTTTTCAATATGGAATTATTTGCATTTTTTGTATGATTAGGACTTAATGACCAGTGAACCTCATTACTCTTTATTTTCAATATTTTTTATCAGAATTTTATTTAAGATCATTAATATAATTTAAAGAACAAACTCCAAAATCTATAATAAAATCATTAATACACAAAAACTTAAATTTCAATAAAACTTTCCCAAACCTTTAAACAAAATACACGTTAGAAAATGCAGTTAAATCCTAATGAAGTATGTCCAAACCACGCAGCCTGGCACACACTCTAGATCGCTTGTTAGGGTAACAAAAATCAAGTTCTAATCTAGGTATGTCACTTTGATTTTAATGAGTTATCAGTTGCCTCTATTGATTTAAAATGCATGTGTGATTTTGGTGGATGTGTGTAAACGGCTTGGTGATTGTTTGATTCTATTATGATGATATGTTGATTCTATGATGAAAGATTGAATACCTTAGGTTTTGAGCATTCAAATTGTTAATCACTTATCCAATTTTATGCAATTGGTCAAGCTTATATAATGTTAAGATAAAAGAGGGAAAATTCCTTTAAATTTTAAACCAATCCAACTTCATGTTGGTGCTAACATTTCATAGCCCACTTAAATTTAACTGTATAGCTAAGATCATAGGTTGCTAAAAAATGAGCAAGTGTTATAGCACCTCATGATGATTTGTCTTAAATGCTATGATATATAAGTTTTTGTTACTAACACTTCTATATTATATTCTTTTTCCTCTTTGCCAAATGTAAATGTATATTAAAATTTGAAATTCTAAAAATGTTTTTTTTTTTTCACTCCTAAGAAATAAGGAATGAAAAGAGAGAAATTTTCTTCCTTTTAAGGTTTTACCCTTTAAGAACCCTTACTGGAGGACAAATCAAGACTAGAAAGAAGGGCTAAAGACAAAAAAAAATCTCATTTTTATAAAATACTTACATCATTTCTATTGAGGATAGTGAATAGGTTGTTAAACCTAAGTTAATGTCCCAACGAAAG
>NW_021318558.1:331876-352155 GCF_001605985.2 Dendrobium catenatum | reverse complement strand
AGAGATCTTCTTTTTTGGTGAACTTCCCTCAATGAGACAAGCCTTGAATCCAACGGTATTAAGTACAATCCTGCCGGAGCAACGTGTGGAAATCCCCCTCCACACTCCCTTGAGTCCCCCCTCACATGATCTTCTCCCTCTCTCAGGACTTCACCCATTGTTCCTCACCCCTTCAAGCTTTTCTCTTCAAGTGTGTCGCTAAAAGAATGAAGCTATTGCCAATGGATGCAAGACACTATAAAGTGCCTTGTCCATAGCTTAAATATAAAGCTCTCAAAATGAAGCTCATTAAATGCAAGTTGCGAAATTATCATCCAGGATGCATAGGCATATCGTCCTGTACGATCAAGTTACAATTTAAAGCCCAATAGCCGGAAATGATTTGGAAGCGATCAGAAGAAGTTTGTTCCATTATCGTCCAGGATTGATAATATTTTCATCCGGGGACGATCAGTACAAATCGTGAATATGTCTGAAAACATCGCCCTGAAAAATAGCTATCGGTGTCCAATCACCAGCACATCGGGCCAGAGATTTTGGCGAATCGTCCAAGCCGCATTTGATCGATGAAATCAAGTCATAATTGCTTTCTTAAATTCCAAAGGAAAAATTAGAAAAATGACCTGGATCATCCCTGGACGATTTATTTTATAGTCTAGAACGTATCCACCTTAGACGATGTCCAAAATAGTTATTTCTATATAGATTGGCGGCAGATTTTTTCTGAATTGAGCTTATCATCCCGGCCATACAAAAATCGTGTCTAGACGATTGTTTTTGCATTTAATGACGTTTGCTTTAAGAGGATGCCCTAATTAGGGTTTCTGCTTTTGAACAGATCTCCTAGCCAATATAAATATTGTCCCGACGAATGTTACCAAAAACAAAAATCTTTATGGGAACAACAAAAATCTTTCCAAGTTATAAAGACATCAAGACCACACCAAATACATAGGACTCAAGATAAGGAAAAAGTGTACAAAACTGACTCAGACCTAGGTCTAACCCAATCTTTGAGCTAGTTTCCAAATTGCAGTTCTGATCGTGTGGACCTGAAAAGTTAGTAAAAAGGCCGTCGTAGAGAAATAAAGTGTTTGCTATCAATTCTCTCTTTTTTATCTCTTTGGTGTCAAAGGTCCCGGCGACTCCGCCGTACCGGAGAAGGTGGAAGTGATTTTATAAGGGCTTCTCCACCTAGCTATGGGGGCTAAAGGAGAGACACTTGTTTTAGTGCAATACTTGGAGGGTGCCTCCAAGAGGTGGATGTAGGTCAAGGTTTGACCGAACCACTATAAATCTGGTGTGTTCTTTCTCATTATTTTCTTCCGCATTTGTTTTATTTGTCGTGATTTTGATTTGTGTTTTGATTTAAAGTTTCTTCTTTACCAATTCACCACTCTCTTTATTTAGTCTTGGGCTAGTTCTATAGGGCTTCACATCCCTAATGAACTTTCAAATACTACCCTTGTTTACAATAAATACTATATTAATCTCCAAAGAGATAGGAAAAATCTTTGGGAATGTAGACCATTTTCTAAAATCTCGTTTCTATCCTTAAATATCTTTATAGAGTATCATGTTCATCATTTGAGATAATATGTTATCCTCATTATATTTGATTTTAGAAAAGGAAAAACTTTATATCACCATTTTTTTATTCAAATACCTTTGTAGAAAATAATGTCAAAGTTTTGAGATAGTATGTTATTCTTATAGTTGAATTTGAGTATAAAAATACAAAATTTTTAAAACCCTTTTTTAATCAATTTGAGAATACCATATTTATCTTTTGAGATGGTATGATATTCTATATATAATTTTTGATAAAAATAGGAGTTTTATTAGAATTTGTAAGGTTTTATTTTTTTCATAACTGCAGTTATGGATTTCATGAATTGGGTATTTAAGGTATATCTGGACAAATTTGTTATAATTTTTTATTGATGATAGATTGGTGTTTAAAAAACTATAAATGATCATGTGACTTACCCAAGAAAAGTATTGGAGACATTGATGCACCATAAATTGCATACAAAATTTTTAAAAATATGAATTATGGTTGAGAAGCATGGTAGTGATTAAATAATGGTGGATCCCTAGAAAGTGCAAGCTTTTAGAGATTGGTTTAGGCCTAAAATTGTAATAGAGGTCCATAGGTTCTTAGGTATAGATGGTTATCACATGATGCTTATCAAAGGTTTTTATCTAATTTCACTTCCTTTGACAACACTAATGTAGAAATTAGTACCATTTGAGCGGATAGATGACTATGAATATAATTTCTAAAGGTTAAATTTTTTTCTAATGTTAACGCCTATTCTGTTAATTCCATCAACTATTGAAAGATTCCAAGTGTTTAGTGATGCATCATTCAAAGGTTTGGGTCTATTCAGCCAAATAAGGTGATTTCTTATGCTTATAGATAATTATATCCACATTAGAAGAACCATCCCATATAAGATTTGGAATTGTTGATCATTGTGTTTGCACTGAATATTTTGCAGTGTTATCCATATGAAGTTAGATGTAAAATTTGTACTAAACATCAGAGCTTAAAGTACATTTTAACTTAGAAAGAAATTTAATTTAGTTAAAGAATATGGTTGTAATTGATTAAATAAAATGATCTTAGCATTCAATCTCAACCTAGTAAACTTATTTTTATCGTAGATGCTTTGTGTAGAAAATCATCAATAGTAGCTAGTTTCATAATTAGGTCTGATGTATTTCTAATTTGGATAGGTTAAAAGTAGTAGTTGAAGCAACTAATATGGATATGGGTATGCTTATTTTTATGTTTGTACAATAACCTCTATAAAATAAATTTATGAAGCTCAAAAGACTGATGAGGAGTACATGAAGTTAAAACATCAAATTTAGGGTGGAAAGAGGTTGGGTTAAAGATAGTTATTTATCGAATGTTAACTTGTAAAGGTTGACTATGGGTTCATATTGGTGTGGGTTAGAGAAAGATAATTTATATGAAGCTCATTACGATATATAATTCATTCACTCGAGGAGTATAAAATATATGAAGATTTGAAGTTGATGCTTTGGTAGCCTAGATTGAAAACTGAAGTGGCATAATTTGTATCAAGGTGCAAAACTTATCAAATGGTTAAAATAAAGCATTATTAATCTAATGTCTTATTACAACTCTTACCCATTCCTGGCTGGAACTAGGAAGAGGCAACTATGGATTTGGAAATTAGATCTCCAAGGTTTAAATAATAACATAATGTAAGTTGGGTCATGGTTAAAAAATTTACAAATCTATGCACTTTTTACCTATGAGAAAAGTAAATTTGGTTAAAATTTTATCAGAAGTATATGAATGTAAAGTTGTCAGATTTTATGGGATACCATTTTTTTTGTTGTTATGGTACAATTACTTCTAGATTTTAGAAAGATATCCAGGAAATTCTTGGGGTATAATAAATTTCAAAATGGCTTTTCATTAATAGACAAATGTGCAATCCAAAAGGACTTAGGGATATATTGAGATTAAGTATACTTGAATATGGAGAAAGTTGGAAGGATTACATACCTTTGGTTGACTTTGCTTATAATAATGGATTCCATTCTAGTGTTGAATTGGCACTATATGAGGCTTTATATGGTTGTAAATGTATTAAACAATTATATTTGGTAGTGGTGGGTAAAAAAACAATTTTATTATGATAAATGTAGTAGTACGATCCTATAGAAAATATCATGTTCAAGCAAGGACGTAAAAAAAATAATTGGGGGCTACTTTAGTGGATGATTCCACAAATATTATTGTATTGATCAGGGATAGAATCAAAGTAGCCCTATATTGAAAGAGAAGATATTATGATATGAAGCATAAGGATATTAAATTTCAAGTATTTAATTTGTATTCCTAAAGTTCAACTCTTTAAAGGGTGTAAAAAGATTTGGTGGAGATTGAAAACTTGCTCTAAGGTATATTCGATATTTTGAAGTGATCAGTAGAGTTGGGAAATATATTTACAAATTATTATTGCCAGATAAAATTTCAAAAGTGCATAGTATATTCAAAGTGGATGTCCTAAGAAAATGGTTAATTGATCTTGAGTGCAGAGTTCCTTAAGATGAAGTGGAAATACAATATGATTTGACATATATAAAGGAACCAATATACATTTTGGCATATGATATAAAATAAACAAGAAATAAATAAATCCCTATATTCAAGGTTCAATGAAAGTTGGGGATGGTAAGAGACACCACAAGGGAGAAGTAAACTAAGGTGATAATATAATATCTAAATCTATTTAAATGATTAAGTGCACGTATGAAAATTTTGAGAACATCATTTTTATAAAGATGGTAGATTATAATGACTTCTTCTATAATGATGAACTAAACTCGACCTCATAAGAATTTCAAGTTAATTCAATATTTTTTGAATCTGTGTGAATTTTTAGTATCATTTATATATTTAACATAATCATGAAATAAAGCTATAGTTGAATTGAAAAATAAAATATTAAGTGCAAAATCCTTCCTAAGAGCACAATGGTGTTGTGAGTGAAGCACTGAAGTGCTATACTTTATGATTGGTACTAAAATATTTTTATTCTTAGGAGAAACATAATGATAAAATGGTGGCACTGCAACACTTCTCTCTATGTATGACCAGGTGCTAATGAACAGCACTGCAGTGTTGTGAAAAGATGGTGTTGCAACATCGAGGTTGTCTTGAACATGAAAATTTTCCTTTGGAGTGCCATGGTGCTAGGTATATAAATATCTAAATTCATTTTTAAAATTCATTCATTATTTCATTTTTAATGATAGTTTATTAGAGAGAGAGAGAGAGAATTTTAGAGAGAAATTTTAGATTGTGGAGGTCTTAAAGCCAATTGTTATGTATTGTATATGTCATGCTAGTTGGAAAAACTATCCAAATCGAGGTAGGTTATGATTCCCTCCTTCAATTTTTAATTTGGGTCATTTTTGTGAGAGATCTTGTAATTTAATTTATCTAATAAAGTTTAAAGAATTTAATATCATGAAATTTTTGCATGTTATAGAATAGACACATGAAAACTAAGATTTTCATAAGGTATTTTTTGTTGCATGAAATTTTTAAGTAATTTGGTGAGTATGTTGACATTGATAGAAGTGAATATAAAATAATAAAAGCTTTAATATGTTGTTATTTATGTTGTTCATGAATAGTTTATTAATTTGTAAACATTGAATGCGTGCACAGGTAATTCCCCAAAAACACTATTGTATTTATAGTACATATAAAATTTTGAAAATTCTTGCATTGTGTTAAATCTCATTCATACATATTAAAAGTATTAATATTTCTATGTTCATATGATTGGAAATAGGAACTAATCTATGGTATTTATAAGATCTTAAACAATTGAATAAATAAATTATATTTGATGCAAGGATTGTAAAGGGTCTCATAATGCATATGTCAGCTACATAGAAGGCATAAGGGTCTGATACAGTACATGTGAAATACCATAATCAGTATATGGGATTGAAGGGACTTATGTGATGTGATGTGATGTGTGTATATGATTTACATGAAAGGTATAAAGGATTGAAGGGACATATATGATATAATTTTGTACCTATGCAAAATGATGTGATGTGTTATGAAAAGATAATTTATTTTAGTTATTTTATTACTAATATTTAACACTTTTATCTTGATTGAAATTATGTTGATACTAAATTCAATATTGTATACTAAATAATATTCAAAAACATTGTATATGGTAGTAATGTTATAAGTTTTCTAGAAATTTTTTTATATTTATATATTGTTATATTATTTATAATATAGTAATGAAATAGAATGTTTAATTAACATATTTGGTTATATTAAGAAATCAAGTAGGAGTCAAAGAACCAACTGAATTCTTATTTATTTGAATTAAATTCTTAGGATAAGAAAAGGGAAAGGGGGGAGTTGAGTAGATAAAGGTCAAAGGAAGGACTTAGAGATATGTCTTCTGATGATCATATTTTTTAGTTAAGGGATATTATGCTAATAATACTAGTGATTAAAACCATGATTATTGTAAATGAACCATTTTGATTATTTACCATATAATTTAAAGTAAAAATAAAGAATGTGATAATTGTATTTTTAGTATTTTTAAGTTAATAGAAGCTCCAGGTTGTTATTATGTTTTTATAAGAGAGTTTCTTCCAATTATATTCGTAGGCTTCACCTATTTTGCATTTAGTATGATATGACCTATCAGGTGTAAGGGTTAAGTCATTTTGAGTAGAAACACGAGTATCCATATTATAACCTAGTTGTTACATGTGAAACATCTATGTAGGCATTTATGAGAGTAAAAATAAAATAAAATAAAACAAATTTAGGCATTAATGAGAGTATACTCATGCCAAGTTGGCCTAACCACTATAAATATGGTGTGTTCTTTTTAATTTCCATATTATTCTAAGATTTGTTCTTTGGTCAAAATCTCTGATTTTTTTATTATAAAATCAGTGTTGCTTTTGCATAAATTATTTATTTTAAAATATTCAAAAAAGATTTCCCTTTTTTATTAAGAAATTTTTCAAAAACCAATTCCCCTCCCCCCTCTTGGTTAGTCTCAGGCTAGTTCATAATGGTTTAACAACCCTCATGGACTTTTAAGTGGTATCAGAGTGGGATTCATAAATTAAGTTTTAAAAAACTTTTGAAAAAAAGATCTATGGAAACTTAGGTGATCGAAATACTACAAAAGGATACTCAATCAATCAACCACCACTATTTGGTAATATTCCTTTCAATTTTTGGTAAACTCGCATGTCCATCTTTTATAATCAATTGATTATCGTATGTGGTTGCTAGTACATGATGGTTATTTCGCACCTTTTCGTTTAATAAATGGTGCTAAAACTGAAATGCTTTTTTCTAAATGGACAACAAATGTTAGAGATTTAGCCAAACTAAATGTCAAATGTTTGAACTATTTTATTTTTGTACTTTAAAATCTGAAGATTACATGTGTGTTTTCACTTACACTTATGGTAAGGAGATCTGGGATAAACTCTGCATAATATATGAAGGAATAAAGAAAGTAAAATAATTTAGGTTAAATATTCTTTTTCATGATTATGAACTTTTTTGTATGATACTTAGTAAATCTATTTATGAAATGTATACTAAGTTTACTCAGTTTGTTACTTCCCTGCATGCCATAGAAAGAGAGCTTACAAATTATAAAAAAGTTGATAAAATTCTTCATTATTTTTCTTCTTTCTATGATGAAATAATAACTACAATTACTAATTCTAAAGATCTAAATATTTATTCCATAGATAACTTGGTTTATTTATTGTCTACGAGCAATGAGTGAGTCAAAGGTAGATTGATATAGGTGAAATTAGTAAAGAAAAAGCTATCGCCTTAAAGGCTAATGATTATGATAGTGACTCTTCTGGACAAGATGATGATGACATTGTACTTATGACTAGGCAATTCAAGATCTTTTTAAAGAAAAAGAAAAAAAAGGTCATCAACAATGAAATAAGGGTAAGAATGGTAAAAATTCTAAAATTTCTTCTAATATTATATGATTTTAATACAGGAAGACAGGGAACCTAAAGTTTGATTGTCCACTATTAAAGCTCACCCAAGCAAGGAGAAGGGTGCAAAAAAAGTTAAATTCAAGAAGGGAAAGCAAATTAAGGACTAAAAAAGTTTTATGGGCATACTCAACATCAGACACTTTTTAAACTGAAGTTGAAGAGGAGGGTAACCAACCTATGCTTATATGAAGATGATCATCTTGATCATTCTGATCAAGAAGAGGTTTGTGAGCTAACTTATAATCAATTATTTAAAGTTGTTTTAAAAAAATTATACTACATATAGGAAGCTTAAAAAATCACATGCCAGCCTTAAATCTGACTTTCCAATTCTATAGAAAGAGCATGAATACTTAAGAAAAGATCATTCCACACTGGATAGTAATTACATGACTTTATTAAATGAATTTGACATTAAAAATAGAACCATTTGAATTAACTGAGCTGCTTGATTCCTTTAAAATATCACATGTTGAATTAAAAAATGCATACAAGGACTAGTAACTCTTGCATCTGAATTGGATGCTTTTAAAGAAAATAAAAAATCACCTTCACTTGAAGAGTGTTATAATCCATCACATTAGTATGCATCATTCAAACCTAAGAAGAGGCATCATAACCCAAATATATTAGTAACTCTTTTCTTAGTGATTGTGGCATGCTAGGACATATCTTCCACACTTGCATCGTTCACACTAGAACACATTTGGTGTGGAGACCAAAACTTCAAAATTCACAGCATAACATGCATGCATTTCACTCTTCTTTCCATAAGATGGAACCCATACTCATTTTAAACATAACCAAATTATCACAAATTATGTAAAACATCATTTTGAAGTTTTAATTGTACTGAAACACTATTTTTAGATGTCAAAATAAATTTTTAAGTATGCAAAAATCACTATTTTTTAAAAATCACCAAACAAAAATTTTCTAAAATATATTCAAAATATTTATAATCATAATATCTATAACCTACCAAAAGTTATGCGGTGAAAATTTTATCAAAATAAAGTTATCCTTATTTTACGATAACAAAAATAAAAATTTGATAAAAAATATCAAAATACAAAATTATTAAAATTTGAAATAGGCAAAACATAACGTACATTGAGACGAGCAAATTTCTCAACTAGGCTGATGGACGAAAACTATTCTACGGCTGTCAAAACTAGCTTCTCTCTCCTCTCTCCTCTCTTTTTTCTCATTCCCCACCTCCCCAAACGTTCTAGGTTAACAAAAACTAATAAGAAAAAAAGGAAATTTAAATGGTTTTTTAAATAAAATCTATAATGGTTTTACATTTTATATAATATAATAAAGTAATAATATTATTATAACTAATTTTTAGTACAAAATTTGTAAAAATTCTTTTAAAGATTTAAAAAAAAAATCATAAAATAACTTATTTTATTTAGAAAATTATTGTAAAATCAATTTGCAAAACGGATACTTGATGGTCCCAAACCCTCCACTTGTACCACTAAGTGCTAATTTCTAAAGGAATTTCACAAGTGCAAAAAAATTATAAGAAAATTAGGGAAAATAAAACACAATAATTGAGATGTTATGATGAAGAAGGTTTATTATTTGGGCTTGTAATGAATCTAGAATATATTTTTAACTATTGTACGTAAAAATATAGTTTTTAAAATTTGGAGTTATAACATATATACTCCTACATTTTATTTTCAAAAAGAATATCACATTTGATCTTATTCTTCGATGGTGAGATACAAGTTATGCAAGTGTTTACACTCTTATATATTGGTGGAAGAAGCAGACCTCTAGATTTTTATGATATGATAACACTAGAACAACTAAAACTTAGAATATTCCAACTATTACTTCATGATAACACTATACACAGCTAACCTTACTTGTCAATTTATGGGTACACCACAATCCGTATTACAGATGATGAGATTTGTGAGTTCATATTAGTTAAGGCCATAAGGCATAAAGTGATTTTGTACGTTGAAGTTGTAAAATTGCTCACACTAGCACCTTAAGCGAGTTGTTCCTTGCATGTGTATTTCGATAATCCACGATATTCTACCCACATATACATATTCATCATAACTAAAAATTCTTATAGACTTCACTCACAATTGAAAACTTCCCTATAATTGCTCATTCATGCTAGTCATATTTTTCTTGCCCACCCTAATGCTAATCGATCCCCCATGAGCGACCAAAGATTGAGTTCACCTTCCTAGACTACATTCATGATTCTCAGTCATTAAAATCTAATATCAATAAATTAATTGAACTTTCTACATTATATTGCATTTTTAATTTAACATATCCCACATTTGTAGTACATTAAAAAATTAGTATGAATTTACATGAGTTTACTATACAACACACATAAATTAAACATAATTGATGGTATACTATTAGGTTGCTAATCCAAGAAAATAGAGAGAACACTTTTAAGATTGAAAAGTGTTACGTAGTTAAATATAAACACATAAATTAAACATAATTGATGGTATACTATTAGGTTGCTAATCCAAGAAAATAGAGAGAAAACTTTTAAGATTGAAAAGTGTTACGTAGTTAAATATAACTTACATGCAAAAGTATTAGTTCAATTACAACTACAAGCGATATTCGAAGCAATATAAAGTTAAGCAAAAGTTACATATTAATTTAATGGATGCTAGCTTCATCATTCGTTCTCCTTAGTAACTTATATCTTCATACTTGTAATTGTGTTTGAGTTGGGTAAAAATGATTGTGAAACTAAATTTGGTGCTGATATTTTTGCTAATCATTCACAATTAAAAAATTTCTTCTTACCATATCACCGCTGATAAACAAGTCATGTAAATGTAATTTAAACTCATCATCAAGGATAAATCACTTAGGACACTTCATAATCTTAGGTTTAAAATCCTTGTGATGCACTTCGAAATGTTAAATTGCTATATTGGGCTATATTAGCACAAGATATCTTTTTTTGAATAAAGTTAAGCTTAATTGCATGTCAATCTATCTCTGTAAATCTTTCATGCACTTATTTTTAACCAAAATTGTTAAAAAAGCTCATTTAGAGTCACAAATACTTCTCATCACCTTCGGATGTAGTTTGATTAGTACTTAATCATGTTTCAACATTCAAACATACATATAATAATTGAATGCATCATTAGAATACAACAACATTTCTAATATAGGATTAGCTATTGCATCACTTATTTTCTTCTACTGAGTTATTGTCAGTTCTAACGAAGTGTTGAGCGAACCTTCACTAACTTTCTTAAAAATATGGCTTCTCATGAATGTAAGAAAGGATTAACTTTGAAAAAGCTAAGGCTACCCTAAGCAAATAAGATGGTTTTGAGCTAAATGTGATGTCTCCATACTTAATATCTTTTTTTTTTTTTTCGAAATTGCCAATAGCATTTAAAATGAAGAAACTATTACAAACCACTAGGTGATATCTATTCTATCACAATCCTATTTAAGTAAAGAGAGAAAATAAGGATGAATCTTATTACAATGAAGATCCCATAAAACATCAACCAATAAAGCTAAGTTAGCACAAAAATTGGCTAACTTATTAAATTTTCTATTGGAGAAATGAAATAAAAAATTCTCAAAATCCTTCAAAAAAGAGAAGTCCTCCGCCAAGTTATTATCCAATAAATTGCAAGCTTTATCAACCGAATTTTGAAGAAATTTGATCACATTAAAATTGTCCCCTTCAATAATAATACCTTTGACATCAAACCTCCAATCTTGAAGAACGACCTACAAAGGACAGAATGCCAATAGCTCCAAAAGTCCAATATCCCAATGAATACATTTAAATCCAAAAGCAAGCAAAAATCTCCCCTTATGATCTCTGAAAACACCAGCAATTCTAGCTTCATTTATCTTTAGAAGAGCCACATCAATGTTGACTTTGATCCATTCGGGTGGAGGAGGGCGCCAAAAAGATGTGGACACCTTAGAAAGCTGGTTATCACCCCAGTGGTCCGAATAGAAACTACAACTTGATGAAGAAAGAACAATGTTGATTGCTCTTGAAGCAGTGTAAGCCACACCGACCTCTTGTCCATCATGCAGAACATTATTCCTATTCTTCCAAGAAAAATATACAATTGAGCAATAAAGATTAGCAATAAATGGATTGTATTTAGCTAAAAGCTTTAGTTTTTCCTTACAATATGAAATAGAAGAAAATTTTGGTACTTTGAATCCCCACTTATTGAGAGCCTCAATCAATTGAAGGAGCCTATCATAGAAAACCATGACATGCCATGTATCCTCCATCGCATAATAGCCCTTTGAACACCTATTACAATCTAATAATCTTCTATACATTAATAATTCAAATGTAGGAATTGCATTACTTAGAATTCTCCATAAAAAAGCATTACACACGAGGATAAAGCTTAAGTAATTTCAGCCATTTCCAATGTCGGTCTATAGCTGAATTAAGGAAATCAACCTTGGAAACCATCACTACAATAGACTTCCCAAAGAACCTGCACATAAGTTCTGTATGATCAACAGTATCCTCGTGCTCAATCTGAACCTGGAGTATAAGCTCAACTAGATCATTCCCAAAAAATTTATCCAGCTCATTACGGATCCAATCACCTTCTTTAATAAACTTATCAAGAGAAGGAAAATCTTCCTCCAAAACTATAATGAAAGTAGGCCATCTTGCAAAACTCCTGTCAAGAAGCCAAACATCTTCTAAAATATTAATGGAACCTCCTACTATCAACTTCCATCTAACCAAAGGCTAAAGAGCTTGAGCACCTTTCAACAAAATTTTCCAAGTGGAAGAGCATTTTTTTCCTACACTCATCATTCCAAATATTATTTCCTTATTTAGCTCTTAATGATCCATTGAGCAAAGATCCAGGTTTAGTGATAATGTTCTAAGCAAACTTTGGTCTTAATGGACCAGCAACAACCGAATGAATCCCCTACTTCCTTCCTCCAATGGTTTACAAAGGATTTCCCATGCCACATAATTAAAGCCACGAACATTTCCAAGTTTGTTCCATAAAAATTCTCTGCACATATTATCTACACTTTTTAAGATTCTTTGAGGAACAAGAGAATGAGAAACATAGAATACTGGAATATCTAGCATCATCGATTTAATTAAAACTATTTTCCCAACCAAGGAATAAAATTATTTCCCCCAGCCATTCATTTTACTAGCTGCTTTCTCAAAAATATAAATATAATCATTAGAAACCAACCTCCTTAAGCAAATTTTAATAACCAAACACTTCAATTCATTGTCCTTATACTTCAAAAGTTTTGAAATTATTTTCGTCTTTGCTCAGCCAACTAACTTTCTAATGAATAATGAAGATTTATTTAAATTGACTGAATGACCAGTCCATTTATAATAATCAGAAATTATCCTTCTTATCTTTCTAACATACACAGTTTTAGCTTCATAAAACATCAAAACATCATCCGCATACAAGAGTTGAGAAATTTTAGGAGCAGAGGTAGCTACTTTAATACCCAACTCTTTACCAATATGATTAAAACAATTAGATAAAAGTTGGGAACACGATATAAAAAAATACGGCAATAATAGGCACCCTTGTCTAAAAATACTTTGTGCTTCAATTCAATTTGAATTTTTACCGTTGATAATGATAGAGAATTTTGAATCTAAAACACATTTCATCAAAAGATTTGAAAAAATAGAAGGAAAACCAAAAAGATTCAACACCTACTTCAAAGTAGGCCAATCCATACTATCATAAGCTTGTTCCATGTCAATTTTAATGGCCACCAAACCTTTTTTTGACTTATAATATTTGAATTTATTAAAAAGATTTTGCATAAGAAGAACATGTTCAGATAAAGATCTCCCTTTTAAAAAAGCCACTTGAGTTTTAGAAATCAGTTTATCAACCACTATCATCAATCTATTTAATAAAAATTTTGCAACAATTTTATAAATAGACAATCATAAACTGATGGGATAAGAGTGAGAAGGATCTACTAGATTTTGAATCTTTGGAATAAGTACCACCAACGTCTCTTTACAACTTGAGCACATTTTCCCTGAAGATAAGAATTGTATAATCGCCTTCCAAACATCTTGCCCAATTATTTTCCAATATGCCTTAATAAAATAATAAGAAATGCCATTCAATCTAGGAGAGATATTCCTCCCTAGATTCATAATTACACTTTCTACTTCTTCAAAGGAGAATTCTACATCCAGAAACATAGAATCTTCATAGCTTAATTCATTAATTGGCCTTGGCCAACCCGACAGCTTACACTTCCTTACTTTCCATTTATTACGAATGAACTGAAAGAAATTTCTTTCAATACTTTCCTGATCTTCCACCAATTCACCATCTTCATTCGTCACTTGTTTAATCAAATTTCCATTCCTCCTCCCATTAGCAAATGCATGAAAAACTTTGAGTTAATGTCACCTTTCTCCAACCATTTGACCTTCACCCTTTGTCTCCACCAGATGTTTAAACGAGCCACAGTCACGTTTAATTCCAACACTTTAGATCTAAGCAATAAAAGGCGATTATTTGGGAAAGAAACATCATTCACCTCCTCAGTTCGAAGCCTAGCCACTTCTCTTTTGAGTTTTTCTTTCAGCTCATATAAATTTTGAAGTTTTGCTTTGCTCCAAAAGAATAAATCCCTTAACACCCTATGAAATTTCTTATTCAGAATATCCATAGGTTCTCCTCTAATGAATTTATTCCAAAATTTGTACACCACAGCAATCGAAGAAGGATAAGATATCCGTACATCTTCTAACCTCAGAATTTTGGAATTATGAATAACATTGTTAAAAATCTTCAACACTATGGGACAACGATAAAAGGCCACCCATGCCAAATGCCTATTAATCGCCCAAGGATCCAGTTCTAAATCCTTAGAATTCAATAAACACCTGTCTAGTCTTTCCCAAATGCAAGCATTTCCTTCTTTATTGTTACACAGAGTATAATTAGGACAAATTATAACCACATCATGAAAATCAAAGTCATTCATGAAAGATTTCATCTCTTGAGGAGCAAGAGAGAATTTAAATTTCTTTCCCCCTCTTTTATCTTCTTGAGCTAAGATACAATTGAAATCTCCCTCAACTACCGAAGGGATATGCAATGAAGAATGCAAGCCCAAGCACTCCAAAAGCTTCCTTCAACTATATAAATATCTGCTCCCACAAACAGTAGAAACTAACTAAGACCCCTTATTAACAATCTTCAACTCCCTAACAACACACTGAGATGAAGCTTCAAACAATGAAAAAGAAACAAGATTCGACCTCCATAATACCACAATCCCTCCAGACAACCCATTAGAAGGAAACAGAAAGAAATCCCTACTTTTGCCCATAAACTTACCAAAATCACATTTATCCATAATAGAAATCTTGGTTTCAACAATACCCACAAAACTACATCCTAATCTTTAACCACCTCCATCAAGTATAGAGAGGCTTCTGTCATATTAGCCCCCTATAATTCCAAAATGCAATTGAACTCATTTTTCTACCAAGGGGGAAGGACCCCCACTCATTTATTTACTCAAACCTTCTAGTTTTTGAAGTCTAGAAGAAGAGTTCAATGGCCCCAAAAATCTGAGTTCCTTTTGAAGTTTCTGCTTTGGTTTTCCCATACAATCCAATATTTTACCTTCATTAGCCAACAATATCGCATTACATTCCTCTTCACCTACATCAGCTCCCGATTCAGTTAATGCCACATTATCACCAATTTGTTTCAAGAATTCACCTTCTTCAATTTCAAGTTCAGTATCGCAGAAATGTTCAACAATGCCTTTTTCACCATCCTCCCCATCACGATCATTTAACACATCAAATTTGTTATTATTAACAAGAATATGATCTGAAAGTGAGATTTCATTGTTTGGATTCATACCTCTTGAATTAGTGATCACCGGATCAACAACCAGCTCATTCATAACTTCCTCCCCAGTCGTATCATCAATTTGATTTCCCTTCTTAATAAGCACCGATTCATCTTTATCAACAGTAGATATCCCAGCTCGAGAATCATCCAGCACAGACTTCTTTAGCTTGTTATTAACAAGAACAAACTTAGGAATAACAGCTTTTTTCCTACTTGCAGTAGCTACCCATTTCTTTCTTCTATTATTAACGTGAATCCAAGGTCCATAAGAAGGAACCTTAGGTACATGAGTATCAAAAACCAGCTCGTTATTGTTCTTCTCCACGGTTGCTACACTAATGTCTTCTACTTTCTCCAATACACATGAGTTGATCAAATGGCCGACTTTACCACATTTATAACAAATGAGGAGATCTTCTCATGCTCATCTTTTTTAAAAAACCTTCCATTAGATCCTTCCACCCAAACTCCCAAAGGGAGTTGTTTATCTAGCTCCACCCGCACACAAACTCTAGCAAATTCCGTTCTACTCCATTATAACATATTGCCATCTATCAATAAAGGAGTTCCAATTAAAGAAGAAATTATAGCGACACTCACTTCATCCCAACAATAAAGAGGAAGATTGGGCATCCTAACCGAAACCGACGAGCTGAATCCTTTTAATGAAGAAGGAGAGAAATATGAACTCCATTTATCCATACCAACAATGTGACCATTAACAAACCAAGGTCCTCCCGACATAATTTTCTCCATCACATCCTTTAAAAAAAAGGAACACAAAACCCATCCTAAACCAAGAGAAATCAACTTAAATTTTCCAAAATGACTCCACGATCTCTGAAGCTCATCAGCAATCAACTGTACTGGAATTCTTTTTCCAAATGCCTTCACCACCAAAGAGAATTGTAATCGATCAGAATTAGACTTAACATTTTGTTCATGAAGCCTCATCGCCGAACCATCCTCTGTAAAAAAAGGTTCTTCCTTAGAAAGATCAACCTTTATATGAGACCTCTTATTCCACGGATTTACAACATCCTTATACATTAGATTAGTATTTTCTCCTTGGCCGTTAGCAACCAAAGAATTAACTTGAGCAATCCCACAAATAACTGATGGATCATTTTCCTTATTTTGAATTACAGAGACAACCTCCAAAATAGTAACTGATTTAGCTATAACATTGCCAAATCTATTGTTAATATATTTCATACCAGATGAAGATGAGACTTTGAAACTACTTGAGTTGTTGAAGAACTCAGGTTTAGGAGATTCTGAATCCACATTTCCTTCAATCTGCTTGACTTTTCTAATCATAGGTTTTGGTGAAACAAAATTAATGAATGATGTTTCTCTAACACCAACGGAACATTATATGGTGAAAAGACTTGATTCAATAATGGTCGAGAACTGATGTTCATATTTCTAGTAGAAGAAACTTCGCCGGAAATGATCGCCGAATGCAAAGACGACATTACCGAAGAATCCACCAAGGAAGCAAATTTGAAATTTTCTCTCTAAAATCCTGATGTTTCTCTCACTAAAATCTCACTACCTTTTACTTTCTATCAGCCTAAATCTCCACTCCTCAACTCCATACTTAATATCAGGCACTCTTAAATAGGCATGTCATTAGTGTAAATTTAGTACAATGATCACATACTTGATTTGAACCTTAAGTCACCTAACTGTGGGGCCCTAATACATCATGCTTGCAATACTTTAAAGAAAAATCTGTGTTACTCTTATACATAAAAATATATTTATTTATGCACAAAGAAAAGTATTATTCTTGATTAATTTCACGATGTGTCTGAGGCGTGCTAGGGTATCACCCTAGCTGCCTTCTACCATCGTGTCTGGAGTTGCTTCCTTCATCATTCTCTTGCTGAGGGAAGTATTCTCCCCTTAATTTATTTTTCTTGCGATTTTTCCTCTATTGGCATGGTGGTTTACGGCATGTCGATCTTATTTTTTGGCTGGATCGACTAAGTCTCATTTGTTCTTGGAAGCTTTATCTGGGTCTTCTATTCCTGGTAGATTTCCTGATCTCAAACGTACTTCATTTCATGGTGTTCTTGCTTGTTGGTTTTAGAGGAGGAATTTTTTACCCTAGCCGAACCTTTTAAAATTTAGTTAGTTGTTTTCTTCCCCCTTCGTTGTCGTCGTCTCACTTTGATAAGGAAAAATTTCAATCTTAAGTTGAATGGAGTTTTTTCTATTACTTTGTTGGATCAATCTCATGTGCTCATTATGTTGGAGAACTATCTTGACTATAGTAGAGTTTTTTGCCATAGGTCTTATATGGCATTTAATTGTTTCATGAAGGTGACCAAATGGTCCCCTTCCAATGATATTGGTGTTGATTCTCCCATTGTTCCAATCTGGATTTTGTTTCCTAACTTGCGACCTCATTTCTTTCCCCTCGTATCCTGCATGGTTTGGGCATCTCTTTGGTAATCCTTTGAAAGTGGATAATGCCACGTCGTTGGGGTCGCACCTATTTGTGGCCTGAGTTATGGTGGAAATTGATGTTAGCCAAAAATACTCGGATAAAATTTGGCTAGGTCCTAAGAAATTAGGGTATTTTCAACAAGTTGTTATGGAGAATTTTCCTCCTTTTTGTGCCAAATGTAAATGTCTAGGCCATTTAGTTGGTGCTTGCCGCCCTTCTCTTTATAATGACCAGGTTCAACCTGTTTTAAGGGTTAATGAGGAAAATGATCTTCCGTTGGGTGGTGGGGGTTTGGTTGAAAGTATTTCTACTCATTCTAGTCCTAATGGGGCTGGCCCATCTCTTTTTGATTTGTCTCCTCTGAATCAAGGTGATACAATTGTGGGTAATGTGGCTGTGTCTATTGCTTCCTTGCCTTTTACTTTTAATGGTGTTAAAGTTGTTGGTGTTGATGGAGAATGTTTAAATTATAATCCTATTTCATGTCCTGTTGTGGGTCATGGAGTGTTTGTGTCTAGTTTGGTTGATATAGATTTGGTTTCCAATCCTTTTAGCCCCATCATCTCTCCAGCAACTGCTTTTTCTATTGCTGTGGCTTGTTCTATAGGCACTCCGGTTGCTAATGTTGATGGTGAAATGGTAGTTTGTGGTGTATTTAATGATGATGTTAATCCTGCAGTGACTCCTATCTGTCTGTGCATAAATGATAATAATGGTTGTATTAATCTTAGAGCTAGTCCTACTTGTGCTGATGTTGCAGAGATGTCAGATGATAATTCTATCTCCTTAGTTGATGGGGGTGGTGAAACCTTGGCTGAGTTGGGGGAGGCTGGAGTAGTTGTCCCTCTGGTGGATGTGCCTATTTATGTTATCTCGAATGCTAATATGTTTTCCCATCTTGCTAGAGATAGTATTATGAGGCAATGTAAATGGTTATATGATGACATGTGAACCGTAGGAAGGGAGGATATTATTGAAAGCGATAGGGAAGCTGGCTTGCTCGATAATAATGTTAAGCATAAAAAAAAAATCTAAAAAGAAATTACTTTTCTTTTTGGAATTTTTGTGATTGTAGGGTTTGGTTTTATTTCGGTTTTGGTTGCTTTGCTGCGAGGGAAATGAAACAGGACTATGATGAAGCAGTTTTACTTCATGCGCCTCAGATGACCAGGGTTTGGTTGGCAACCTTGGTGGCTGGTTTTGTTGCTTGTCGGCTTGGAATCTTTGTTGTTTATCTTTTTCCTTGCCCCTCCCTCGCAACTAGGTGTCGGTTTGAGTCCTATTATTTCTGGTTTGATCAATCTTACGCTCATATTACTTTTGACCTATTGCTTTTTTATTTTATCTGATTGTAATTCTCTATATGTGGCCCTTTTGTGGTATTATGATGTATCCCTTTAAATTAATATATTTTGTTTTGGTTAAAAAAATGAAATAAAAGTATTATTTTTTTTATAAATTTAGATAAGTTCAAAATATGTTTAGACACCACATCAAGGCTTATGGCTATATGTACCTAAATGGTCCCCTACTCACAAATGACTTGTAAACATCAAATAAATAAAAATTTATTTCCATGATTCGAAATAAATAATATCTCCTTAAATAATATTTTAAATTCTGGCCAGACGATATAATAATTATTGCTTGCTATTCTTTTATGAAATTCTGTTACATTGTATTATCATATTTGTATTCAAAAGATAACATAAAAATAACTCAAACTTATGTTTTTTTCTCGACCCGAGCTCATTTGACGGGCTTAAGCATGTCGACTTAAAATTATGTTCAAGCGTGGCTCGAATGCTTGGTTTCTTATTTTGAATCTTGGATCTAAACTCAAGCACCACCGATGTTGAACGGATGTCATTAGATCGTCGCAAGATCATCACTATGTGACCATCCTTGTGAATTTTGTAAATTGCAATAATAGCTATATTATATTTATAAATATATATGCTATTATATTATAATATTATTTTGAATCTTGGATCTAAACTCAAGCACCACCGATGTTGAACGGATGTCATTAGATCGTCGCAAGATCATCACTATGTGACCATCCTTGTGAATTTTGTAAATTGCAATAATAGCTATATTATATTTATAAATATATATGCTATTATATTATAATATTAAAAATAAATTAAATAATATAATTAGAAATATATTTATATTAAATTATAAATTTTAAAAATAAATATTATAATTATAAAATATTATATATATTTTACAATGCTTTAAAAACTGGACCGGACCGCAACCGTGAACCGGTCCAAAGGACGGGTTTAACCTGAAAACCGGCTTGTCTTCAAACCGACCGATTTTGTCCA